>NC_135568.1:2755000-2817500 GCF_964340395.1 Glandiceps talaboti
CATATTTACATGCACAAACACAGACAACGAAAGCCGTGTTCAGTTGATACAATTAATATGATAGTAATATTAATAACAACAGATATTACAGTGTAGGTTATTGCCTTGACTACTGTGTTTTGCAATGGCCATACATCTGACCCATAAGCGATATGAAGCATTGCATAGATATCTCCAAAGCATTATATGATAACGTTTTTAGATTGCAAGTATACTAATCTCATCTAAATGTAGCTCTTGTCAATGGCCATGGTTTTAAGTGATTTTTACAACCTCATCCCAGCTTAACATCAATAGAATATCTCATCTACCTGACTTGAATTTGTTTTCTTTAATTCCCACGAGGATATCGTTTTATGAGATAATAGATTCAAACAGAAAGTAGGAATTCGTAGTCGTGGGTCACACCTAATTGATATCTCTTCTGAAAGTGGTTGCACTACATTGTCAACTAGTTTAGGAATAAAATATTCAATTTTAAGTTTTTCTTGTTTGTACATTAAGTACTGACACGTTGTCACCAGAAGACTGTATCGATTGGCAGGTTCAAAATGGCTATTGTGTTCATTTGCGAAAGAAACTGTAACGTCGGTCATATATTGCTGAAAGTTGGTATTTCTTTTGCCAAAAATATGTTATTTATCCACCTATTGTAGCACATGTTTATTCTTTGGACCTTTCTTTATATGAATAAATAATGGCCACTGGTTGGGTTTCTGCTTTCTCTCACAGTGCAGCAGCTACTCATTGTTGTAAAAAAAGAACGTCACACGTGTTTCATTAACAATCTGATTATTTAATAGTTGTGTGTGGATCGCACTCTAACAAATACCACTCCTGAACCAGTATGTTCTGCTATCAAATACGTTCATTTACGTATTATATTTGTTGGCAGTTTTTGAATTAGGCTAAATTAGTTTGACTTTTACTAATTTTTAATTGGATCAGTCTACATCGTCTACTGGAATAAAGGGTTAAGGAACCGACGCGATACCAGACATCAGCCACACCACATGAAAGGTTCAATGCGAAAGAACCATGCTTGTATTTATGTATTTCAATTGAATATATCCATCCATGTCCAGTTTTTTCGGTCCACCGAACGCTCTGGATACCTTTAGTATGTTTAGTGTTTAAGCTGCTTTCAACGCAATTTTCGTCTATGTAATATTTACAAAAATACATTAATACTTGATAAAGAACGATAATCACTAAAGTCCACTGACTGTCTTGGAAATTACACAATCTTTTACGTAAGAACAGAATCAATATTAGGCATAGTTTAGTAAGTGTATTAGGCTGTACTTATTAAACTTTCAGCAATTTCGTTCACAATTTCCCATTTAGTGGGTCATTTACATATTTTATTTACATCACAGTCAATATATCGCATGTTTTAGTCTATTATCAATTCCCTCGTCATCTGTGTACCATGGCGTGAGATTTATCACTATGATACTAAATGACGTGCAGGAGGAAACAACGATAGACTTTCTGAAATATTTAAAGATGAACACACTCTAGAGAATGCTGTTTTCTAAGAACTACTGATAACTGAAACTCGTAAATGCTTAACATAACACCAGCTCTTTAAACCTAGGTTTACTCCACTAGTACTTTTGAATAATTAGTAGTGACAAGACATGCATATGGTTAATCTATGAACTTTTACCTTGTAAATATAAATTAATTTACTCGTCTTCATGAATTTTCTGAAGTAGTTCATACAATGCAAATAACGTTTAGGGTGATAATGATACATCTAACCATAAAACTGTCACATGATTGTTCTTGTTCTATGAATAATTAACAACTTGTGTATGACTTTTACATCCATCAAAGTCACTCCATTGTATTGTCACCCGTCAATCCTATTTCTATTCAAACATCTCCACAATACGGATAAGATTAATGATTTTAAGGTAATATTTGGCGTACAATTCAAGTGTTATTTATATTCCACAAGGAACACCATCAATGGTTTGCTTTGAAACTCTGATATGTATTTTGCACTTACCGCGATTGAGTGAAAAGAACGTGAGTGCAGACGACACTTTGTTACTTGTTCTATGGCAAACTCCTATGCATCCTACTTTTGCCCTGCCACAGAGCTTAAAACAGACTGGCTCAATCTTGAAATACATTTGTTAGATTACAATTATGTACAATTCAACCTATATATATATATAAGTTAGTAGTTGGTATGTCAACCAGCGACCCATGTTCCTTTAAATATGTCTTCCAATAAATTTCTCTAGTGATATAGAAATTTCCCCGAACAGAAATAGTAATTCATATTAATTTGAGGTGTTTAGGAATAAGTCTGCCCTTAAATACAATAGTTATCGTTAGTATGTTAATGCTATAGTTTTACGACAAAATCAACTATGGCCCCCACTGAATGCAGCACTACTTGGGAAGTTGGACGGAAGTTGTGGAGGTAGACTTTTTTGTTACGGTAGACAGAAGTCACCTTAGTAAGTTGTTTGCAGTAACCATGCTCTGAGTATATACATAAATTATATTCTGACGTCATATCCAAACTTGGGTATTGCTTGACCTAGTTAAAAGTTACTACAACAATCGCAACATTTGTATTTAAATATTTCTAGTGGCACATTTTGTAATTCACATTTCGTTTTTTGAATACTGTATATAATACTGTAATACATGCAGCTTAAGAAGGTATCGTAGTAATTATAACTTACATCTACTGTTCGTAATACCAAATATGAAATCATAAAATTTGTCAGTTCTCTAAATACAATTATAAAAGTACATTCACTCTTGCCTTCCTGTTAGTATTGATATTGATGTATATCATGTGAGGACCAAAGGTCATTTCGATACGGCTCGTTTCCTTTACAAAGTTCGAAAGATCAGGGATAAGTTCCCCCCTGGCCACTAGATTAGCAACAACTCTACCTTACCCTGTATTCTCACGTGGTCAAGGACGCCATACTTTACAATTACTTGGGGATTTTGCCATGGAATGCCATCACCTTGTGGGCATATCTCAAGGATAGGGAATGTGAAGAGGTTGACGTGGCTGAATACGTTATTCACAGGTAATGTTCTTGGAAAATATTTGCCTTCAATCATCGATTTCTCGGCATTTCTACGTAAACTATGAGCTTTTAGAGCGCTATGTCCATGAAACTCCCGCCATCTTCCATGAAACGTTGAGGTTGAAACGCATGTGCAGATATTTTACTAAGTGTCAAAATGACATATTTTACCTCCCTTAAGGAAGGCTTATGTTATACGCCAGTCAATCTGTCAGTCAGTCGGTCAGTCAGTCAGTCAGTCTGTTAGTCTGTCTTTCTGTCTGTCTGTCTGGCTGGCTTGCTGGCTGGCTGGTGTGCCTTTTAAAGTTTACGGCTTGTAATTATAGATACTCATTTGCATAGTTAATGATATCCGGTAATTAGGCAATTCTTAAGAACGCATTCTTCAAGTATCATGCAATTTGGTCTATACGTTGATGATAACACAGTAAATCTGTGTTATAAAGTTAGTTGTTGTGACTTACAATTTCAATGACATAAAGCACAGTTAATGACGCGGTAATTGGTCAATATCTTAGGAATGCAATCTTCATAATCATGTAATTTGGTACACACATTGCTGAGTCATTTAGAAAATTAATTTCTTTTTTTTTACACTAGGTTCATTAATGTACAATAACATAAAGTTATCGTCAAGGAGAGATGACAGAGCTACGCTGACGCGGTATTTTGTAGGTATATAAATCAAGGTAATAAAATAATAAAATGATATATATATCACCAGGTAAAGGTCCCAATTGTAGATGACTTTAATTTCAATGTTTCCCTGCAGTAAATTTTCGAGATGAAGAATCGGAGCACGATTTATCGAAATCTAAATGCGTTATAAAATATACCCAGATGAATAAGTTAAAACATGTGAAGTATTAACCCTTTTTTGATATTCTGAGTAATTCAGTGTTTTTCCTACGATAATTGATATCCGTTACTGTTATTACTATTTTCCCAGGTACGTATTTAGCCTCAAAGACAAGGGCCAGCATTGTTAGCGAAACCTTTCGTGTCTGTCTGTCTGTCTGTCTGTCTGTCTGTCTGTCTGTCTGTCTGTCTGTCTGCCTGTCAGTCAGTCAGTCAGTCAGTCAGATGTAGATACAAGACGCTCACATAAACTAAACACAAATGACAATAAAAGTAGGAGGTTAATAAAGCAAATCGTGCCCAGTTCACTACATCAGATTTTGATCAGATTGAGTGCACATTAAAGACATCGAAAACATTTTGCCGATCAGTATATCGTAATGGAGTGTCTCATACTATAAAATATAGTATACTACTAAAATATTTAAAAAGTCATCTTACATCACTACTTTCACTTCACTATACTTCATTACTCGTGTCTTTGAAAAGCAATATTTAATAATTAAAAGAATTACTCTTTGATAACACTTTCTGCGCATATCTTGTTCTCAATAGTTAAATGTGATGTTAACTACACAGAGTATTGAATCTCGGGTCAAAGACCTTATGCTAAAATCGATTACTATCCACAGGTCATATTCAGATCCTTTGATTCTGTTCATTTTCTAGCGGATTTGCAAAAGATATTGATTTTTGTTGTAATATACTCCTGCCTAGTATAACGACTTTACTCTTATTACAGTTAGTATTATACTTTATCCACGATAGTAATTTTAATAACATGTTCGAATGAGTATTATTTTCCCCTAAGTCAATGCTCTAGCAAAGTTACGCCATATTTCTTTTGTACATGTCCTTCCCAGCATGACTACGCTACCTGTAGATTAGCTCGAGATACTCACGTTCTGAGTATGCGTATACATTGAGTGTGTATACTTTGAATACTTACACAAACACATGCACACATACATATACACATACATATATACACACAACGACAACATATACACACACGCACATATGTCTATCTGTCTGTCTCCTTCCCTTCCCCACTCTTTACTTCTGTCCATCTATCTCTTTATATGATTTTTGTCTATCTCCCCGTTCTATCTCTCTCGTATTCAGTGATCTGCTCCAATGCCGAATCATACAAACTGAAATTCTATTATTGGCGTTCGAAATTCGGAAAAAAATCCTGAAGTATGCGTAAAGTAAGTATGGGTACGAATCACAATAACTATTATTTAAACCTCTATAATAATGACTCACACTACTATAAACGTCTTTAAAAAAGAAATTATGTGGACAGTAAGTAGGTGTACTCAGGTGCTATAAACTTTGATCAAACGAGTAAAGGTATTCGTCTGTTGCGTTTTCGCAATTCCATTTCCGGATTACAACAGTAAGGTTTTGCTTGGTAAAAGTGACACTGTTCTGTTGTCCCATTTGGGAATATTGTGAACAAAATTCTGAGCGTAGTTTATTTAGATAGATTTTGAATAATTTAAAAAAAAAGTATTTACGGCATTGCCTGTAAGTTGTCTGTCTGTCTGTCTGTCTGTCTGTCTGTCTGTCTGTCTGTCTGTCTGTCTGTCTGAGAAAAGACATATCATTTTCAGATAAAATGCAAAAGGTTTTATTTGCTCATTGAATATATTGTTATTAGGAGATGAAAAATTGCAATATAACTATCACACGGAAGATGGAGTGACAAACTCCCTCCCTTTGAAATACACCATAAACTATTTTGCAGCATCCATTGGAACCATTCATATCTAGCGAATGTTGTCTAATTGTGTTTCCGGCCGAAATTGCAGTGTACATATGGAGTTATATGATGTAGCAATAGAACAAAGTGAAGGTCGAACTTCAATAATGATTTTTTTTCTCAACATTTGGCAAGGGCTATAAATTAAAAGTAATTCTGAAAAGTGTATATTTCAGCTAACAAGTTTTATATTTTGTAAAATAGTAAAATTGACAATAGACAGGAAAATACAATCAAAACTTCATCATTTGTGTTTTGTATTTTTTATCAAATGAATAACAAGGTGGGTGGTGAGCCTTGACTCTTCATAATCGTTTGTCATATTCGCTTGAGTGATGAACGTATTGGGAAATGCATTAAGATTTCATACAGTGGGCGATAAATGAAAACTCCCACTTATCAATGGAATCGCCTTGATCGTTAAGTAATGAGATGCGCAGACTATTGAGTACTTCCCACATGTGTAGGGGGAACAAGCATAAAATTGTTGATGAGAACCCCACTTCACTTATTAGCTGCTGCGCCGCTGAGAGGAGATAGTAACCGAGTAACTTCCTACAGTCACATTGCCAAGACTTGGACCGATACTTGCGGATTTCATCTCCCGTGCACTAAATCAGAGAACAGGTTGGTTTTATATAACAGTCCCTTCATCCTTTAAAAAAGAAAACTTTATTTTGGTATATGTTTTCAACTATTGGAATGGGAAAATTCATCTTTCATGAATATAACTGTGTTTTATTTGTCTTTATATTGTCATTAATATTTGTTTTTTTATCTGGATTTGAAGTTTCTCAATCACTCAAAGTAAGTTGATCGTTTTTTGGTATTTTGGAAAAAGTACACGAATTTTTTATTTTGATATAATTTGCGAAGCTTAGGTTTTATTCACTTTATGTTACTTTTCTAGTCATCTTATGTAGTGTGTAGGCAGAATATTGCACGATCTTAGTTTCTGAAGGACATAATTATGTCCATACAATTGATCTTATGTACGATACTATCTTTGATTAAGAGTAAGAACTTACAATATCTAGACTGAAAACAATAACTGATATTTTACTTTGAGGTTCATGAAATTGTGTGAATTTTTGTTGGTTAGGCAAACTACTTATACGTCACTGATACGATTTAGGTGTGAGATTAGAGATAACTGTATTTTGAAAACGTCTATATGTTATACTAGTTACATTTAAAACCACTCTTCCATTTCTGTTAGCGACTCCAGAATCATTCAGATCCTCAAAGTGATATCTCTAGAATTCATGATATTTTTTGTTTATGACGAGACATGAACTTGAAACAATATATTGGTCTGTGACCTGGAGCAGTTCGAATGTTTCACTAAAAATGTTTCTGGATTCATAACGGGACTTGCCTTTCAAATGTATATGGTACAGACAAGTATTCCACACAACATTTCCACCCTGTAGGTTGTTAAAAAAGGATAACATGAAATATTTTTTATCATTGCTACATACTTCATTTTATAATGATCTGTAAAATACACACCATCTTTAAAAATCAACACTTTTTTTCTTCAATTTGCTCAATCGCAACGCACCAGGTATTAACTGAACAGATCGACCGGTACTTAGAACTTGAACAAATGACAATAATTTCTTACTCTAGAGTGAAAATACGAAAGCGGAAACCAAGCCTTCAACTAACTAAGGTAGACACAAACTAAAACGTTTGATGCGATATGTTGTTATATTAAGTTATTGAATGACCATTGGTTTATTTATACTGACACTGACGATAGGGCGGTGTTTCCTGATGATCTTAAATGTTCAATTTTTGGTACTTCTAATGTTTACACTATCTTGATTACAGGGTGATTATATCTCCACAACAGAGGTAACACTATCACCTACTTGTGTCACCTCAATTATTTTAGTTTGTGTCTATCTTAGTAACCCTAAAGCTCGGTTTCGATTTTCGTTACTAAGTATACTGTGCACTATTACAATCTACTGTTGATCAAACTAACTGTTAATTCGACTTCCAAAGTAGCTGTAATGACCAACTAAATCACTTTCATTCTGTCTAAAGATAGAAAAAACACATCCATGCATACATTAGATTAGGACAAATTTGGAGCATACATGGACCCGTCACGATGGCACAAATGGAGATCTCTTAAATTCAACTGCTAAACAATGAAAGTCTTGTATGTATAGTTCGTTCAGAAACTCACGATCAGTTCACAGTATGCTCTAAGGAATTCTGCGGACATACTCACATTAGTACGGCTTTCAAATGACACAGTTACGGATTCAGTCAGTCAAATACTAATATTTACAATGTAGACTTGATGGGGCTTACAACAAGCAAAGAAAGAAAACAAGAATGTACTTTTTTATACAGAGCACAGCAAATACTATCACATGCTGTCAAAGCACCCTACCGAGTACTAATGACGTGCGATGACAAAACCTTTTCGTTCATCCCCCTGGGCGGTATAGGTAGCGGGTAAAGTGTATCTGTCGGCGATGTTTGACGTTGGGTGAGTTCTCTGAATTCCTATCACGACAACACGTGTGTTCGTCACAGGAGATTTGAGTTCAAACTCGAGACACTGACTCCGCACGTCTTGGGAATTAAACCAGCGTCTGTGAGCGATGTGCAGATTAAAAACTGACGGCGGATAAGGAACTTACAAACACACTGTTGTCTTTGCGTACGTGTGTATGCAGTTCGAACGTGATTCATTATACATAGGAGGTACATAATGATGTGCTTGTCATACACTTTTTAATTCAAATCGTTGAACTATTTTAAGAAGAATATTAAAACATGAATTATGGTTCTCATAAATATTACATTTTGACAGTATTAGTAGAAATTAATATACTGCAAATACGTTCTTTCTAAGATATTTGTAATTGCGGCTCTGGTTATTAATGAATGTGAATGAATGGTTAATAATCCAAACACATCCTGATACCCATCTAACTATTTCCAAAGCTTTTAATGAGACTTTTACATGGAGACATGGCATTCAGCTGTACCTTTTATTATTCAGTGTATTACAGTGTCGATTTTTTGTATCGATCTGTGATTTACAGAGTTGAAAACATGTTTAACTTTCTCACAAGTTACATAATGATGGATATTTAGTCAATTTTACCAATGGCCATCAAAGAGGGGTGTTGTGACTATCGACAACCGAATCAGTATTGCAAAACATCTATTCTTCTTTATCAGGAAATCGCTTTGAATTGATTACGGATCTTTTCTTTCTATTATAAGCATTCCTTTGCTTAAGTCCATATTGTGGTACATCATTAGAAACATGAATCTCGACAGCATCGGATATTTGAGGAGCTGAATATTTTTTTCAATTGCCTTTACCCCTTTTTTACTGAAAGAGTGCTAAGAAAACATCGCATAATTTGCGTGCCTGATTTTTACTTCAAAATTCTGTTCAACGTGTAGCTGAATGCCATGTTATTTAATAGACTGTTGCTTCTATGGCTCAATTTGTCACATCATATGTAGGAAATTATATGCAAAGCATTCTGTAAAAAAAGAGACCATGTTTCGTTGGGAGTAAAGCCCAAAGCAATTCTACGTACATCAGTGTACATACTAAGTTGACATTTACAGTGCATAGTACCAGTATGAGAATACTGAATTTTCCAAATACCTCTTTGGAATAGTATTCCTACATCATTGTCAAAATTGCAGTTCACATAATTACGTTTCAATAAAAAACAGAACGATTGAAGGAGAAAGATGAAAGTTAAACTGTGAAATCGTAGAATCGGATCTTCGTAACTCTATAAAAACTTGTTAAGATGAAATTTCCACCGGCCAACAAAGTTACAAACATCTGATGTTTCGGAAGTAACCATTCTAAGAGCTAAATCGTCACTCCGTCCAACAAAGTTAAAATAGCTAGCATTTTGGGGGTATCTGTTCTAAAAGCTAAATCCTCACACTGCTGAAAGTGTAGGAAAGTGCATGCTTTCACGAACAAACTAACACTAGAGATTGAACTAATTTAAGTCTAATGTTGTTATCTTTCAATAGTTGTCCCTAACAATAAATAGTTAAAGTACTCCATATATAGTCTAAAAATCCTGTGATAATTATTCAATGAATATTTTATGAACCAAATTAGTCATTATAGCATGTTTTGTTTATACAAACAAAGCACGAACATACACTTTCATATGCAAGGCGTATTATCTCTGATAATACGACACTCATTTCCGTTGTACACGTACGTCACACAAAGGAGTCAAAAGTAGGAATGGCAAAGTCTCAAATTATCAGTTTTCCGAATAGGTTTATAAACGTCATGTTATCATATTTTATTCGTTTAAAATATATTACTCAAACGATGGTGTTCTGAAGAGCGTGAAGGGGAAAATTCTCCACAAATACTTTCAATTTTAAAACTAATCCTGATGTTTTTGAGTACTTGAATAATTCAGCGTAAAGCATAGAAGTACTTCAAGACGAATTTCCTAACATCTTTCGGCTCATTAAATAACAAAATCCTAATAATAGGTGTCTTAAGTCAAAATACCGTAAGAATGTAAAAGGAAGCCTCTCAGTTCAACATTTGAGATAGTACTTTAGATATCACAAGTTAAAATGGATTGCTTTCAGCGGCGTTTAATATTGCATTGCATACTTCAGACGCGCGCTGCTGCACCAGCTTCATTACTATTCATGAATACGAGAGCAGAAAACGTTAACCCTTTCATAATTAGGGAGTATATAAAAGTTTGAATAACCTAAAAAGAATTTACAAGCTAATTTACATGTCTTTTAAAATAAAAAACATATGCCACTCCCATAAAACTTTCTAAATAGACGTAATTAAGACTCTTTAACACGGAGAATGTTTGATAGTGTGATGAATGCGTCCAAGGTATCTAATTATCAATTCGTCACACGACTTCTTATTAAAGCGAACTTAGACTCTACATCCACACAGCGCACTGGGGAGTTTGACTAATTGCCACCAGGTACTGTACATTTCAGTTAGGATGTACATGAGCAATTCTTCATAACTTTAATCTATTTCTCATATTCTACTGGCCAATTCCCATTAGTCACTTAAGACCATCGAACAGTATAATAATGTCCATGGGTTTATGAGGGGTCACCCTCCTGCTGGCCTCAATCTGTTCAGAAACAAACTATCCGTAGGTGTCGTGTTTTACTCGATGACCTTGCCCTTACTGTAATAACTCAGAAAATGAAAAAAAAAGTATAAATAATTAACAATTCATATTTTAATATAGAAGTATACTACGTTGAGATGTGACTGAGTTTTTACTTGTGGCGCCCTCATACGAGATTACTTGACCGCCTCTTTCAACTGTTATCTAATGTTCAGTGCATTTCGATAAAATGAAAACAAATCTTTGTATCTGTAATTTCTCATTCAACTGTATAATACAAAACGTATGTATCAGGATAGAATTATAAAACGGCATAGTTTAGGGGTCAAGGGCTAAGCACACAACTTTAAAACCACCTTAGCCCATGAAATGTTGTACAAGGGCCCTATAATATCACATAAATTTATACCTAAGTAAAGGTTGAAAGTTATTACTTTAAATTTGTTTGGAATATTAAATCTCGCTTTTTGTAAAGAGTGATTGTATATGGGTCTCAGAATTGTTCTCAATCACGGTTAATCCTTAAAGAATAAACCCAAATTGTGTATAAGGTATGTTTATTTGTAATACACCAGAAGTCGAAACAGGTGATCGAATCATGGAATGCATTAAAAAGGGAATTAGTGATTTGGTGAGCTAGCGTTCAAGTCCACCGAGCAATGAACTTACGACGTACGCCTTACAGCTCAATGTTTAGGTACACTGGTAATATTCTGGCTGAACTTCTCATGATACTTTATAGTTGTACCGTGACAAGAGAAATGATTATCGAGAGTGCGTGTGTATGAGAGAGAGAAGGAAAGAAAGAGAGATACTGTGACTGACTAGCAAACAGAGAGAGAGAGAGAGAGAGAGAGAGAGAGAGAGAGAGAGAGAGAGAGAGAGAGAGAGAGAGAGAGAGAGAGAGAGAGAGAGAGAGAGAGAGAGAGAGAAGCAGACACACAGGATAGGGACAGAAGTAATAGACAGACAACCAGCCAGCCAGACAGCCAGCCAGCCAGCCAGCCAGCCAGCCAGCCAGACAGACAGACAGACAGACAGACAGACAGACGGACAGACGGAAACAGGCATACAGACAGTGATAAACACTGAAATACAGAAATGATCAGACAGACAGTCAGATAAACAGAGACGCAGGAAGTCACAGACTGACACAAAGATGGTCGATGGGAGACACAGAGAGAAAGACAAAAGGTCAGTTTGAGACATGAATAGATCAAACAGAACTGAACTTCAAGAGTTACTTAAATATATCTCTGATCGTATCTTAGGCGTGAGGTGAACATTTGGATATGACTTGGAGAGCAGAAAGTGTTACATTGAGTCGAGGTTGGCTCTTGAGACTTGTCTCTTACTTACTGTTAATAACCAAAGTATGAGAGCTAGTTTTAAGTGAAGCTCTTCATTGCTATCACAAATCAGCATCACACGTTAGGGATACGGGCTTTATTGACAAGTGCAAGTTGTCACCATATTTAAATGAGAAGTTTGACATTTTTCATTAACAACAGCTGTAACGTACATCTGCCTTTCACTTTAATAATTAAACCAATTATGATTATTTTAAGATCATATTATTGTGTGATAGCTATTTAATTTCTGTTCTCGTTCTGACCTCTTGAAAAGGGCTAGTTTAAACAAAATTTCAACAACGATATGGCGTAATAAAACGAGAAATAACGCGATGATAATATCTTTCTCAATAAGTTGAAAGAACGAAATTGAACTTCACAAAACGCACAAAAATGATTAAAACTGTATTAACTCTGAAAATGAACACTGACCATTGATCTGAATGTCAATATTACCATTTTAAATTCTGTGCTAGTGAAATTATTTTAAAACCGATTAAAGATGTATGGCTTACTATCCAGCCTGGTGTATTTGAATGACACTCAGTATTCTGCAGCAATGAAATAAAACATTGATTAAAATTTGTGTCACCATTCCTAGCTAGATTTTCCATCTCCACATTAAAGTAATCATTATATCGCACGTACAGGCTCACCTGTGTAATGTGATATTCGATAAAGTTAAAACTTAAAAAATCGTCCAACTGGGAATAAAAACACCCACGACGAATATTAACATTAAGCAAACCGCATCGTGCTTGAAATAAAATAATACTACGATACGGAACAGTGAATGAAAATACTTTATATTAAACAAGGACGGTACTCGTGGTGTCTCTGAAGGGGTTACACCTAGTATGGAAGACTTAAAAATCAAGTATCACGGATTAGACTGACTTTAGTGGTACATCTACATCTGAGGCCTTCACATGGGGAGAGATAACATGCACTACCATATGATAATAAACGTATATCTTCTAAGTAGAGGTAGACTACCAGTATGTTACTGTGGACCACTTTATAGCAAACTAATAGATCTAAAACAGACCCATAAAACATTACACACACGGCGATACATGTCTTGTACGCCCACATGAGTTGAGAAAGTGAAATTCGTTCGTTTAACTATATCACAACTATTTCATTTTCGCACTAATTTTGCATAATTACAG
This sequence comes from Glandiceps talaboti, assembly GCF_964340395.1. Classification (NCBI taxonomy): domain Eukaryota; kingdom Metazoa; phylum Hemichordata; class Enteropneusta; family Spengelidae; genus Glandiceps; species Glandiceps talaboti. Next base: position 2,768,363 of record NC_135568.1, read on the forward strand.
TTTTTTACCCAAAAAGTTTGCTAACTAATATCATCACACAGTAAATCCATGTACGAGTTTCTGCTTTTGTTTTTGTACAATTACTAATACAAACAAAACAAAGTTAGCATAGAGCAAAAACAAACTAAAATAAGTGTAAAACTATTAAGTATAATTTTAACCTACTTTATATTAGTATCATAAAACTATTTACCATAATTGGCCAGTTATTAATTAATCTAGTTGATAATCAGTGATTAATTCTTTACATTGATATATTGGTAGCTTCAGTAATTGATCATTGTACATGTTTTGGCCCAATAATATTGTATCAAGAATATTGGATAGTTGCCAATTAAGAATAATTACAAACACGCCATTACTACGTTAGTTATTGCTAAAGGCACAATGTGAACCCAAAATATAAGCTATCGAAATATACTCCATGGACGATCATTTTAATATACTGTAAACCTACGACACCAAAGCCTAACTTGCGTATATTTCGCACAAAAAATAATCGCAAAAATAGGTAGTGACTGAAATGCCTTCATGTAAGCTAATAATTAGTCTTTGAGAACGTGCTGAAGACTGAAAATCGCAATATTTTGTAGTAGTGAAAATACATAGGTTTACGTTTTCACCAAGTTATCTGTAGAATACAACTTAAAAATATCAAAACATGAATTATCTCGAACACAGAAATAATATAATTTAATGGAATTAATCTTCTTATTTCCATACATACTTGAGTATATTGCAAATGAAGAAACAACAGACTTAAAACTTAAAATATAAATATTGACAAAGAAGATTGGTGGTCAATGCAAAGTTCATTAGTTCATTGTATACATAATTGTTGTGTTATGACTGACAGTATTTAGAATTACGCTACACAATTGAATATTAAATATTATATGATGTAATGTTATACAGGATCGTATTTCATTTCTCTTATACTAATATTACTACAACTACAGCACATTTTAAGTTAGTGTTCACTGTTCAAAAAGAAATCGCACATACTACACTTTAATATACCAAGGTTAAATGAATATTGTTTGAAATAACCTGCCACCATGCAGACATCAAGAGTTACGCCCGCATGCCTGCGTTTAGTTAAAGTGCGTTTAAAAGGCTTATTTCAAGTAGATAAATGTAGTACGAATTACGACCTTACAATCTAGCACGTGTAGTTTGTTATTGGTTTCTGTGGATATATCAACAGATCCAGTAAAGATTATCCTGCAACGGGCTGTATGTTCTTTGTGGTTGTGAATGTATCCATGGGTAGAATTAATAAAAAAATCTAGGCTTATTTCTGACAGGTTATATAAAATATTAAAATCAAATTTCTCTTCCACATCATTGCCCCTAAGCATACAAAAGTAATTTCATGTCGTTAATTGATTCTGAAAAATTCATCAATTGCTTCGAATAAAATTCACAATGTTCTCGCATGAACAAATTCAATGATTACCCTAAATAAATGTAACCCGAAAATTTTGAAGTTCGAGCAGATAATAGGGAATATATAGCCTGGCCATTCCAGCACGTCAACGTCATTGGATTGGAGATATTTGAATGTAAGTCAAAAAGTCGAAACTTGCTGCAATTTACACTTTCCTTTCTTAGATTCAGCTTGTACAGGTATACTTATCTTTATATCCAATATTTTCATTCACCTGGTAAATGCTCGTAACGTAAAGGTTTTGTCACTACTCATCTTTAACTCGTAGTGACAAGGCCCCTTATGTCACTCGTGTATTTTCCTTAGTTAAACGAATGAAAATATTGGTTAATGATGCCTGATCAAAGTGAAGTATAACGTATAGTAAATGGCCTTCTAAGCAGGAAACTTTGAAATATTTTCGTTTAGACATGTTATATCCATACACATTCATTTTACAAAGTTATATGAAGATCACGGAGACATTTAGTTGTTTTGTTTGTTGCCGATACAATTATGATAACTTTAATGTTTCGTTGTAAACGTTTCAACGTGTTTTCGCTCTAGTTCTTTTATCTGTTTATGCTGCCCTCAACATGTACATTGTGATCAAATCTTGATTTCACCAGAAATCTCAGTTGAAGAGTTGTGTTGTCAAAGATGACATTATGCTTCTTTCTTGTCATTACTATGTTGTCTTTGTTAACCTGTTTTAACTCAAAGGCATCGATGAAAAGTGTCATTTGTTCCATGAAAACAAAGACTTTTTTGTCAGAAAACAACGTCAGATCTACGTTTCGTTTTGTTGAATTGTACAGTATGTGACATTTACAGTATCACACGGTCTTCTTGAGTCTCTAAGCTGTTATAGAACATCTAAAATAACACTCCTTGCCTTGTTGCACAACCAAACTGAGCAGGACTGTACACGTGAATGGTTGTCAGGTATGTACAGTAGAAATAGTCATTACGGACATAGGACTCTAAGCGTGATTGGTTGTCAGGCATACACAGTAGAAATAATCATTATGGACATATAAATTATTTGCTAGCAAGACGGTTTACGTATGAATTCTACATGTCAAACAAATGAATGACGAAAAAAAGAAGGGAAATGCCGTTTATCCTCTATGCTTAATTTATAGTTAAACTGATCAAAAAATAACCAATGGAAAAAACCCAGGCTCGGGTCGATGACTCGGAACGTATTTCGTCTGATTTAATACGGCAAACGGAATACAATAAATCTTCATTGACATCTTATTTTACAAAAAATGATAACGGATTTGTCGCTAGCTTTAGAATAACTACTCTAATATGTTTGAACATTAAAAGTAGAATTTCTTAATATGTAGCTGATTTTTGCCGAAGTTTAGGGTGCCAAGTGAATTTTATCGATAATGAAAGTGGGTAGAATATTTTGTCGATGTAGCGTAGTCTTACATCACCTTAGTTTGTAAATTGAATTTAAACGTAGGCAAAATACTTGTTTTAAGACCTTTTGGTTTCGAATTTTCGAACATTGTTTGGTACATTGACATGGTTTTCGAAGTAAATGTTGAACACAACAAAAGTCGTCTGCGCTGCCAAGTTGATATCTGATTTGCTATATTTGGCGTCTCGATGATAAAACTCGAACTGCGGAGCGATGAATGACTCTCCAGACTCGCTAATGGATAGATTCATGCAAAGATTAAATCTTAATAAGCGAATACCTCCGTTTGTATATACCCTGGCCATTAATGAAGGTGTCTTCGCTACCTGGCGCAAAGTAACTTTGCATAACGAGTGTATTCTATGGTATATTTCAGTAAAAGACTGACAATGTTTTCGAATAAACGTTCTATGGTGCACACAGTGACACGCAGTTTCCATTGACAGATGACGTGGTCATGTCGACATAAGACAGATTTTGACAAGATCAAGCTTACATTTTGAAATGCATATATTAACCTAGTTTTAAATAAGTGAGCTGACATTTTTTAATTTTAGAAAGATTTATAGGAATGCGTCATGGTACGTGTTCAATGTAGTGTGGGTTGTTATATTATAAGCTGAAGGTCACAGCCATGATTATTACTGGAAGCGTATACTATATCACAGCATCTTAATCAACCGACCAAAGTATGCTACTTCGTTCCTATTTTTTTCTAATTTGGTAAAGATAAACTTACTATTTTTTCGGTGCCACCTTTTTTTGTCTGCGTCCTAAACAACACAATCTTGAAGCCGTGGTAGACATGTTCTCCTAATGATCATTCTGCAATACCTGGTTGTAAATTGGCTGATAGCCCAATGTCAAGATAACCAAGTGGGTTTTGTGGCGTATTTGCAGTCTAGAGGGTAGGGAACCAACCGTTTCTAAGGAAAAGAATGCACGCATACACACGGGGTCACAAGTAAGACTAAAGAATTAAATAATTTCAAGTACATTGCATGTAACATGAGTTAAAGGTTAAGGTAAAGGTTGGTGGTGGCAACTTAATTAAAATCACAACTAAGCGTTCAGGTTGTCTTCCGACACGTGCTCGTACGTGTTGTTCGCGTGAATTACTTACAAGTTCAGTACTATCGAATTACTTTCGTCGAGTGAATCCGAAGCAGTCACACACTGTTGTTAGGGTTGCAGTTAGCATTTCAGAATGCCAGCCCGTAGCAGGATTCCACGAAGTTCTACAGTGCACAGTTAGTGTACAACTTCAGAGTCCATACAGCAATCAGCAAGGCTGCAACCAAGATGATGTTCGGTCGTCAGCCGGCGAAGCAAACGTGATCCGTTTCACGAGGACGGGTTCTCCGACATTTGTATAGTGCCCTATCCACCACCAACCACCTGTACTCTAATATGCTAATAATAGCCACCAACCATCCTATTAAATTTACATAAACGGAATATCGACCGACTAAGGATCAGTCTAGTATACTTTACAAAACTCACCTTGTGACACCCAAATTGAAACGTCGCATATAAGTTTGTCTACTCGAAATAAAGATTTGATTTTCCTACTGTGAGTCAGAGTTAAGATTTGATATTATCATCTTTCTGTGAACATGTCAGTACAAATATCGCAAATTGCAGAGATTAAAAAGAGAGATTAAACTTGTACATTACACAATAGAGCAATATTGAAGCAGGTCTTGATTTGATTCTGCCTCAATTAAACTCTGTTTTATCATCTCAAATTTGAATATCTGAAACGTTAGAAATAAATGGTCGTCGTTTTGTCGTCTCCCCGCACTTCCTGGCGAACATTCTTTTTTCATTCATATTTGATTACAGTACTACCACGGAAAACAAGCTATTGACAAACAAACAAAGATAGACACAAATTAAGACCAGTATTGCTGCATGTGGTAGATTGACAAAGTGAGTGACAGTGGTGTCTTGGTTGTGTGGATATAATCCCAGGATGTAACGATCTTGTAATCAAACTGAGTATAGACACTAATGAGGTTGAATGTGACAACATTTGAGAAAACCTTGCTATCGGGGACGCCTCTCCCTACTGTGCGTGTAATTACACCAACACCAGTTTCCAGCTCATGTCAACATGTTGCAATAACAGATTAGTTTGTGTCTGTAGCTATCTGTTAGTTGAATTGCCGTTGTCGTATCTACACATAGTGTTTCCAATGTTGATGATATCAAAACAGTAACTTCAAGTACGAATAATACTCTTCTTTGAAATGATCACAGCATCACTACACATTACAGTTTGTTTCCCTAATACACCAATTGATGCCACTGTTTTTCTACCCACAATTTTTACTATAGACATATTGTTTTACTAGATTAGGCCGAGATTTCAGGAAATATGTTCATTCCTTTATTTTCTTCTTGTTTACATAGTTCGCTAAGAAAAGTATTATTTTTTTTCAGAACGAGTCGTGTAATTTTTCAGTATCGACACTTCTAAGGGATTATATATTGATTATGTTTTAAGAACGAATTGTGATGTGTTATTTTTCATCACCCAACGAGAGAGAGAGAGAGAGAGAGAGAGAGAGAGAGAGAGAGAGAGAGAGAGAGAGAGAGAGAGAGAGAGAGAGAGAGAGAGAGAGAGAGAGAGAGAGAGAGAGAGAGAGAGAGAGAGAGAGAGAGAGAGAGAATACTAGAACGGGGACACACAGAACAACAGCCCAGGCGAACACAGAGATAATACTACATATTAGGGAATTGTACATGCTAGGGAAGTAACAGAGAGAGAAAATGGAAATGCTAAGATTTCAACTTGTTTTCCTTAGTACACTATCCCTTGCAATTCATCACAGACTTACGAAATATTAATGACTAATTCAACTACATGTATGTGCTTATCGGAATTCTCGTACATTTAGTCCTCGAATTTGATTAACTGTTGTCGGGGTATAATCAACAAGAAGAACGAGCTCCTAAATATTTTAGGCTTAAACTCTGATTTACAAAGATATCATCTATTCTGCAATCAATAATGTACTCTAGCGTATCTTAGATGTACGTGCTAGAGGTGTACTTGACATGGCTATTGCTATATTTATAACACTAAATTGTATTGGGAATACTAACAACTGAATGACAAGTTCTTGGACAGACTCCCGGGAAAACTATCGTCCCTTGGGAAGTCTTGTCGTAAGTACATGATTGTCCAAATACCAAAGCAAATTAGCGCGCACGCGTGCGAGAGAGATGACGAATGGGAGAGAGAGAGAGAGAGAGAGAGAGAGGGTGAGAAACGAAGACAAGATAGACAGAGGCAAAGAGAGACAGAGCGGGTGAGAGAGGGACAGAGAGAGACACAGGCAGAAACATCAAACCAGGCAGACAAATGGGTGGGTATGTAGACAGACTTGTAAGTAAGACAAGTAGGCAGGTAGGCAGAGAGAATGACAAAAGTTTCTGCTGTTTAAGCATACAGATATACGATGTATGTGTGATGTGTTTCAACAGTGGGGCTATGATTAGAACTGGTCATTGTTAAAGACAGCAAGGGGCGATCTAATGGGGACACAACTCAAACAGGAATGTATTCATTTAATACTACAAATAAATCTAGCAGAATGGGAAAAAAGGCGCAAAAATGGAAAATGGGTTACGAAGAGATATTTTAGTTAGCCTTGTGTATGATCAATGTTGTACGTTGTGAAGTCACGCATTATCATTAGTCATAATAGCCGCTTGATACATGCAGGACAAAGAAAACAACTAGAATAATACAAGATGAAAAAAAAGACAGACAGACAGACAGACCGAGACAGACAGACCGATACGTCCTGGAGATACACGACGGGTGGACAGGGTAAATAAAAGACGGAAAATGTACGACGATACCACACTATATAGGAATATTAATATATTTGAATTAAACAAGACGTGCTAACCGTTGCATAGATCTTTACAGTGTTGTAAGTGATGTGAATCGAGTGACATTTTAGTTTGCAAATATAATTACATGCATATGTCTATGAAAATTGAATTTTGTTTATTTTGTGTCATTTTAATCCTACTAATGGATATTTGAGACAGAGCGTGACTTGCAGCTTTAAATGCTTATTGTTTGAAAGTATTGTTTGAGTCAATAATATATACCTGGATGGTGTCATGATGAAAGCTCTCAAATAATATAATCGATATCAATGCAATTAGTTCATTAGCGTGGCGATGATAGCAATATGTTCAATTATAGCATACTTGAAAATTTTTACATATTTGCAATGTCTTTTTTTTTTAAAAACAACAACATTTTTTAAATTTGATTTTATAACTTGAAGCGTACAATTTAGCCCCAAGTGAACCACAACACAGACTTTTGTTATGTATATTTTCAATTACTATTTGACATTGCGTAAATACCATAGCGTTCATCATCAGCGCTATTATGCAAAACAGACTCCGGCAATTGCTTACCTCTAAGCGGTAACTCGCGTTGCTTTTATTCAGTTTGAGGGCAAATAGTTTGATTATCATTACGCAGTGAAGCAAAGAAGATAATAATTGTGTAAGTTGGTTTCTTGTTAGAGCATAGACATTGAGGTAGTCAGAGGTAGTAAGACGATATAGAGCATAGACAATGGCAGGTTATAGTTAGAGGTAGTAAGACGATATAGAGCATATACAATGACAGGTTATAGTTAGAGATAGTAAGACGATATAGAAGGTATTCATTCAACATCGTCACAAAAACATGGCAAACAAGAGTCGTTTGAAACTATATCCTTTGTTGTATTACATCAACTTGTCATGGTTAATTATTGCCTTTAGTTCTCTTCCAGTTTAGAGTTTCCATTACAAGCGATCCTGGAAGATACCGTCTGAGCAACATTAAGCTTGTCTCGGAGAATTCTTGAACTCTGGAGATCGGCGCGATAGAAATTCGATTGATTGATTGATTGACTGATTGATTGATTGAAACCGTAGGTGGGGGCCCAGGGTGACCGAGCGACTGTAATATGTAAGCCAAATGTTTGTGTTACACCATTTTGTGAGGAAAAGGTTGTAAATTTAAGGATAGCTTTTGTTTGTTACTTGTCTGTGATATTATCCATAATTCGCCTCAATAAAAAAAATCCAAAATAATGTCGTAAAGGGATACAGAGAATAAACTATAGGGTACACGGTAGAGTGTATATCTGCGGCAACTATAAGTACATGCATAAGATACGATGTATCGTACCATGGTATCATGTAGTAGTTGAAAAATTTGATGTAGGGCTGAACAACAAGACGTACTTCACAGTCTACATTGAGAAGTGGTGAGGTTGAAATCTGTACTTTGGTCACCCAATCTGTTGCTTGAGTTGACGTGTACATAGGTGTGCTCACCTCATTCAGAATGTTCCTACCAAATGACGTCATCTAGTCGCAATATGCAAATGCGTCACTAAAGTCCGTGGTATTAGCACCAAAAATACGTCTAATATTTTTATCGTCTTTGTTTTCTTATCAATACATCCTTGATGTAATACCAAAACTATTATCAATAAAGACATGACATTTCTATGTCCTAGTTGAAGTTCACATATTTCGCCGGTCATAAATTTCTGAATTTCACGTCACTTCCTGAGATTCTCTTAGATATGAAAGTACCTTTTTTTACTCTATTTGTTCGCTTTATTCGTTGGTTGGAATGAATACAGAATGTTTTATCTGCTAGATCATTCCTCATGGGATGTAATATATACATAGTAACATGGAAAAGGCTTTCAACTCTGTGTTTTGTTCGCAAGGTGCATTCTGGTTCATCCGAATCACATAAAGAAAGTATTCATAAGGAAGATCAAATTAGACATAAAAGCTGATAACTATCAGTCCACCTTTCATAATGAAATTACATGTAGTGTTCTTAGGGTAGTTACACTGTTTGAATACTACGACGATTCAGATGGGTTATTAGGGAATACAACAGACGAGACAATGTTATCAATGAAATAGTGTTTATGATGTGCATGTCTGTTAATAAACACATTTGTAGAAATCCATTACTCCCTGTCGTCTCATATTTCTTGTATCTTTAGAGCAAGAGTCGAAGAATGATATATTTTCAAACGTGACATATTTACGCCTGATCCTTATCACCTGGTTTATGCCCAGATGTCGAATACACGACTACTATTAATGGTCTCATTTTGCTAGTGCATGGCAATGCATTTCGTTGGGCTGTTGGGGGCATTTAAACGTTGACGCTTTTTATTTACCCGTTAATTTCAAATTGATAGTTTGTAAGATACAAAAACGCAAATGAAACTTGATAAGCTCATGTGAACAAAACCACATACAAAACACAAAACGCCAGTCAGAGATCTTCTGAGATAACGCTCAGATTGACACAAAATGCCACTGAATCCGGGATCGTCTGAGACAAGACTCAACTCTGAAATTCTGATTAGTTCTCGCCCTATTAACAGAGCATCGTCAGGTCAGTAAATATGAGAACAGTGGTGTGATATGTACAGGCACAGACAAGACAAACTAAGATACGAAAAACTCAGTACAAAGGAAAGTGCTGAACTAAAACGAGGTAGAAGTTTGAAAAGGAAAAGCAACAGTTAGAGTGGTAGACAGCTAGTGACTTTCAGAGTATTCTGAATTGACAAGATTATTATAATTTATGTAATCTGAATTCTGGAAAAGAAATATGGTTTGTGATTTAATTTACCAGGAATTTGGACGCTTAATTAAATGATTGACGTTTTTGCAATCTCTGTAGCAACTGTGATTGACTCAAAGCATATACTGATGACGTTTGGGTAAAATTTGGTTGGGAAACCTAATACGCTGTGTATTAATTGATCAAAAATGAAATCACAATAATTTGCATTATTTTCTCAGTATACCACGTGGTTCATGTTTGCCATGTGATATTCTGAAAGGAATGAAGAGTTACCATACATGCAACTTTATTCGCTGAGGACAAAATTAGTTCAAACATATCCCCACGTACTCTGTACATGTAGCTGTAGAGTAAATCAACATTATGCGGAAGTCTGAGCTCAACTGCTAGGTAGAAACGTGTAGGCTATTACTCCACCACATACTTTTGAAGTTTGTACTCTTATCTAAAAGTCTTTAAAAACACCACAATTTTGATCAACACAGAGTTTTTGGGAAACTAAAACTACCGGCTTGCCAAATCAGTGTTATGATGTTTTGGTAAGTTGATAGTAAGTTCTTCAAATAACGCTAGGCAATCATTAGCTTGCAGTTTGGTCAATAAAATTGGCGCCTTTATCCTAATCTTTAGACGGTCTACGAATAATTAAGAATCTCACAAGTGACACTTCACACCTTTGCAAACCGTCTCCTCCAGGGTTTATATTTGCACCGTAAAAAGTCGCACTTAACTCTTAAAAGGGGAATACATTATATACACCTTGTATACACTTTGTGACGGGGAGGGTAGCAACGAGTCCTGTTTATCTCAGTGCATCAATAATGGTTGTCAGGTCGTTTACTGACTTTACATCCCAATATTTCATCATTTCCAAGTACTCGACTTTCTTATATGTTCCATGCAGTATAATTCTGTAATAAAAGAAATAATCACATATGTTTCTGTTTGTACATATATATACGAATATTAATAATAGCAAAATTGATAAATTCATCATCATTAAAAATATATCAATGAGTCATGGAAACATACATTTTTGATTATTTAATGCATTGGATAAAAGTAAATCAAGATTCAAGCTATTTATGTAATACAATAATGAGACCATTAGCGAGACGACCTTTCAAGGTGTTGATAATTGCTATTAGCGATGCGTTATCGATGTTAAGATAACGTTGCTATTTATAATAAAACCAATATCGAAATAGGTTACTGCTTCCTTCGCCTAGTAGGGACAGTTGTAGTTTTTCCATTTAATGCGGTTTTGTACATTCTTGGCAGAAAGGTTTGTGATTTGTATTGAAATGGGAGAGTTGGGATATATGACGTCAAATTCTATAATTCAAACGAACGTTATTTAACATCGAATATTGGCATTGATAGTAAACTGAGTATGAAAACCACTTTTGAAGATATTATACATTGCGGTGACTAGATCACGACTTGTGGATGACCGTGTACGAAGGGACGTTGTTCTATGTAGCTAACAATTGGTGAAATAGTCAGTTTGAGGCATATCACCAATTTGTCAGTCAGTCAGTCAGTCAGTCAGTCAGTCAGTCAGTCAGTCAGTCAGTCAGTCTGTCTGTCTGTCTGTCTGTCTGTCTGTCTGTCTGTCTGTCTGTCTGTCTGTTTGTCTGTCTGTCTGTCACTCAGTCGGTCTGTCTGTCTGTCTAACTGATTCAAAAATATGATATATTCGGACTTAATCGAGGAAGCTAAAAAGAGTAGCGATTAATGCTGACATTATTTATTTATGCAATCTTATTAAACGATAACACGTGACCTGTCACATCACCTTATAAATCTAAATCCGGATGAACTTAGAGAAAAGGACACTAATAAAACCAGACCCTCCTAAATAATCCTCACTATTGCCATTCTTAACATGCACGCAGTCAGAACTTACCGCCTCGGGAAATCATTTGAATACAACTCATTTCAGAACGACATTCCTAGAGAATAGGCGTGTATAAAATAAATTAATAAATGGTCGCTTGAATACTATGAAACATTTATCATTTGTCTTTCCCATACCGTTTTGTTTGCATTCAGCGCCAACAATACTATTATTACGGTGATCACTCAATTCCAGTCATAAATCTAAGCGGCATTATAAAGGATTCCAGCATCATATGACATGATTACAGCAGTTGTCATAAATCCTTATTTCTCATTGGTTAGTATTATTGAAATATGAATCATGAAGTGCGCCCTCTGTACTAAAACATATAAAGGTGAATCGTTAACGACCACCTCAGAATCAAGTGAAACTTCATTCTATACATCGTTAAGACGACTAGTCGTGTACTTGTTAATTATTAACCCACAGATTGTACGGTAAGGACGTTAGAAATTCGTTTCAGGATCTAGGCGCTTAGATTCAAGAAGAGCCAAGATTAGGATTTTCAGATTAACCTTTTTTTTTTGTTCATGGTCTATCATTGAGTGACGTTCTATGATAACAAATCATTAATGGTCTTTTTTTCATCTTTTTCTAATAATATTCTTCTGAACTGATTAATCGCAAACACGTTTTTGACCATAAATTTAAGTCATCGAAACTCTTTTTCTATTTATTGAAAGAGCTGATGACAAATGTGTTTTACTCATACATTTAAGTTATGGGAGCTCGTTCTACGTTCTCTTTTTAATGAGTTCATCTCAATCATGTCAGGTTCATACAGGTTTCTGTCATCGGAACTTTTTGGACAACAATTCAAAACCACTAAAACCTTTTAAGGTATACTTATACTCACATTTCGCTTTTTTTTTAAATTTCAGACGAAAATGTTTTCCAGGACATCCGTTATTGCCATCCTTCTGACTGTCATGGTCTGTGTATATTCGAGTTTAGCCGTTAATATTTGTAAAACAAAGACTGGCAGACGCATGAAAAGCTGCAAACCAGGTTCAAGGCGACTTGGGAAACGAGGAGATGAATCAATAACTGCAGTGGACGCAATCATGGCACTCTTGAAGTCTGCAGCTAATGTTGTACAAGACATGGATAATGAAGAAATCAGCCAGCTGTTAGAAGATGCATCGTCAAGCGAGGAGGATAAGTAAGACATGTTTATGTTTGTTAATTATTAGCAAGACAATAAATCTCAATTATGTCTATAGTATATTTATCTTGATGAAAGGTAAATGTTTTTATTCTCTTGTGCAAACTTGTTAACCCTTTCAGAACTTTTGTAGCAGTTGAGAGTCTCAACTAGTATTATTACTCTCGTAACAACGACTGGCTAAGTTCCAATCTTGTTATCATTCCCACTCTTTGCCCAATGACCTTTTTCCTTAAGTGGGAGAGGATCATTCTCTTTTAATTTCATATCGGAATATCCTTAACATTTCTACGGTATCCTACTTCTAAGTCTTGTTGATTCATGTCTAGATCCTCGTGTACTTCTACCATTTTTTCCGGGTACGATTGAAAAATAGTATTACCATATAATCTTTCAAGGAGAAAAACATTCAAAAAGAAATCACAATTAATATTATCAGAGGCATATTTTTGTATACCCAGCCACCGCTTTGCGAACGCTGATTTACTGTTAAATAAATGTTAATGTATTCTTTGTAGGTATATACTGTACATGGAACTTAGTATAACACGAGTTCTAAGTTGCAGACTAAGCCGTCGTGACTTTAGATCATTTCCCTGTTGACTTGATACACATTTCAATCGCTTTATCACCTGACATGTATCATGAAGCAGAACGATAGAAGAAGAATTCCTCGCACGAAAATGACAAACACTTAGTCATCGTTACTTCACATTTCCCTTGACAGTTTGTGTGTTTTATGAGGTTTTAGTCCCAAGTTTTCGTCAGTTCCGTGTGAATGACGTCATTATTATCACAAAGAAACAACTAGGAAAGCCTTACTTTTGAAACCTTCTCAGAAATTCATATAAGTTCCAAAAGCGTAGTTCCATGGGGTTTTTAAAACTGAAATTCTGTTGCATCTCATCTTGAATGCTCTCGTATTAACCATAAAATTTCACACAAAACGTTTTCGCCCTTGATGCGATTGTCTCTGTGTTCTGTCGGTTTTATATCTCCGCCATAGACACCATTAAAACCATAGAGAAAACTTGTAAGATATTAACTGTAAGTAACTATAATTTGTCAAAATTGAGAGTGAACATCTTGGAACAACACTAAAATATATTCATGGTTGTCAGCATCTATGAATGCTATGTATGAATGATTAAATATGCATAACAGAGTTGTTTTTGAAAAATTCAGCATGAAACCTCTGAAAAATTCCGACTTGTGTCTTTGCACTATGTCTACGCATCTTGTGTAAATATAGAGCACCAAGCTTGTAATTATAGAGATGTTACATCGAACGTTATCAACTAGCCCAACCAGAAATGGTACATTTAACACTTTATTTCCAAGTGAAGACGTGAACAGTGTTAAGCGGATATGTATTGAGTCGTCTAAATGCGCAGCAAACGGAAATAATCTTTTTTTTTCAAAGCTGTGAACTAAAAGATATTGACCAACATCCTACTTACGCTAAGCACGTCTGTTGAAGAACCCCGTAATCTATCTGATCTGTCCTATCAGATACGTGCTAAATGTAGTGAAAGCTGTAGTAGCTTCATCTTGAACTAATTTGTAACTGTTTTGTTGGATTAAGCTGACTCGTAATATCACATATACCCTGCACGGTATTAAATCACTTATGTTAAAACGCGTATTTGTGTAGCTGTACACATAATATGGTAAATATATCCAATCAAATTGATTTTTGGATCCGCACCGTAAAATCAATGCCCCATATGATCACCATTTCAACATATAAAATGTCTAATAATAGCATTTTTATAATTTTTCAGCAAATATATTATTGCTTGTTTGATCGAAAAAAAACCATCCTCCAGTTACAGCTGGTGCTGAATTACGACAAAATCCATAAGTTTTTATAGTCTTCCTACTATCGATACAACGACCAGAGCATTGAACACCTTAAACCAATCTTAAGTTAGAATTCTGTATAGCATATATGATGAACTTTCGTCAGGGCTGGTTTTTGTGGTGGGATGGGGTCGGTAGATAGGATATATAACATTTCGCTTAATATTTATTTTTTACTCCTGGGCCAACTTCTTTTAGAAACAACGAACCGCTGATAGCGTTTATAGCCCGGCTTGTGGTAGCAATGTTTACCAGACGGTACGAATGCAGCAATGAGAATATCGATAGAAGAATGACATTCGCTCTGATATTATCTGTTAACGACACGAGTAACGTCCGGGTCGTTTACATTAACCTAAGCAATAGATCATGAAATAACGTATTAATAAAATATGAAAGAACATATAAATAATTAGACAATATACGATGAAATATAAATATATAGTCAGAGTTGATCAGCTTTTGCTAACGATAAACTGTTTATGATTTATTACTATATAAATATATAATGTCTTCCCAATGAGTTGGATTATAAGATTGATGGAGATTATACATCAAAATGTTGCAAAGTGTTGTTAGCTTCTTATGATGTAAACATCTTCATGTGAGGGAATCTAATATTTTGTGTACCTTCTTCTTCCTTTCAAGCACACTTCCCCAATTTGACATTGATGGTGCAGACAAGTTTTAAATGGTTTTAATTGTTACATGTTGTGCAATATCCAGTCCAGGTAAGTTGGAGTAATATTTAGAACATTTTATTTTATTGAAATTTTAGAGAGAGAGAGAGAGAGAGAGAGAGAGAGAGAGAGAGAGAGAGAGAGAGAGAGAGAGAGAGAGAGAGAGAGAGAGAGAGAGAGAGAGAGAGAGAGACTGAGAGAGAGAAAGAGAAAGAGAGAGCGCGAGAGAGACTGAGAGAGAGAGAGGGAGATGGGGGGAGGGGGGGAGATGGGGAGAGAGAGGATCATGATGATGTGTTTTCTGAGAATCATGTATACATGGTGATATGAATTTCCTATTTGTCATAATCTCTGCTTTTATCACATTTCCGTCATCATATCTTTATCTTTTAACGTCAGTTTGTGCACAGACTTCTCCCTTGTCAGTGGTTTGTGTTATTCTGCGTATTATTATCTATTGTCGATGAATAACAAGACACTGTGTGATGAAGTATTTAAATGTATTGATGTGTCGTGTGTCATTGGATATTATGTGTATTAAAAAGGTGACACATATCAAGTAAACGAGTATATATATTTCATGTTGCTTCGCGTTCTGCCTTTAGGTGTGATTAGTTATTGATGAAGCTATTAACTCCTCGTATATCTCTTTGTTTGCTTCTTAATTTGCACCTCGTAATCAATCAGACTGATGTCTTGGCAGGCCGCCTAGTAAACCTTTTGAAATACCATTCTACACTGTATATCATGTTGTGAAGCTTTTAATCTCAGTAAATGGTACATCCATAGCTTAAACGATCATAAACTACCTAATTAAACGTATGCATCAAACTTTTCATCGCGTTGAAAAATGTTTCATCGGCCTCTCGTGAAGCGATGGAGACAAGCCAGTTAACCCAGTACTTGTTAGCCGTAAAACTTCTATGCATTTGTTTAGCGTCTAGTGTTACGATTGACGGGAGGACATTCACTTTATAGATCACACTGATGAGCCATGCACAGACAAGGAAAAATATACAGCGCATAGCAGGTTACTGTTCGATCACGGGCGCTGTTTGATACGTACAGCCACCCAAACACAAATAAGAAACGGCAAATGCTACACTTAAAGATATCAAGACTGAATGTATACAGTTTCTTGCTTCATTCTGTCAAAATGAAATGAACTAACGTGCCACCATGCAGACTTCAAAGACAGACGTGACACCCACATGTCTGCCCCTAGTTGCATGTCCTTTAAGTAGTTTATTATATTCAGACTTAATAAAGCAAGACATTGCTACCTTGCTATCTTAAAGTGAACAATGTGTAGGTTCTTATCGGTCTCTGCCTAATTGTATCAAACAGAGCCAGTGAACAGTAATATGCAATGCACTGTATGTATTCGTGATTCAAGCAACTAAACGAGACAATTTTAAGTCGATGACTGTACAAGCATTCGTTCGAATAGAGATACAGCCAATTTCACCTAACCGTTTATCTAGGTTCATACAATATTTGTAAGTAGGGACAACACTGCAGACATACTGACTTAGAATCGTTACAATTAAAAACAAAAATATCGATAGCACCGATTTGCAGTAGACTGCATAAATTATAACATGTATACATTTCCTGGGAATAACTTCAGCGGTAACAATGTGTTACAATTATCTATATTTTGCTATAATTCGTAAGGAGTTGGTGTGTCTGAGTCTTGTTCTTTTTGTATGAGTTCACGAAGATAAATATACACGTGTGACACATACAGTTTCGGCAAGATTAGGTGAAATTGGCTGTATAATATTCAGAGTGATGACAGTTTTACGTTGGAAATGATTGAGAAGATCGCCGTCGATATACTTAATCCGTGTAACGTTGCAAGGCAAGTGTTCAATTCACAAAAAGTCCTTCCCATTATATCTGAAGCTGTGAAAGCAAACGCTGGGTAAATACATAACTGACACTAAATTACCATCCGTCTTCGTTATCAGATGCGGTTACAAAGTTAGTAACTAGAGTAATTTTACCACGGATTTGTATCTCTTTAGTCCAATTTAGCAGGCCTATCTGTTGCTGATTGCTTTGGAAAACTCCCAGGATAGAGACTATGTCGATTTGCTAATGGCCTCGACGTAATGATTTTACACATACAGTAGTTGGATAACCCGTGAGAGAACTTCTTCGTCAAATGATTATAATATTTTGCTGGTTTATTGCTGTCAATTGGCTATTGGCTCATTAGGATTTGATTGTGGGTCTGCTTTTTGATTGGTTGGTTGATTGATTGATTGATTGATTGATTGGTTGATTGATTGGTGGTTATGATATTAGACTGTGAGACGACCAGCATGCAGATGTACATGTGTGAAATTATCATTGGAAGATATTGCCATTTTCAATTGCGACTGACAACTGGACTATATACTTACACACATGTACAGTCCCTACATCATGGATAGCTTGTGTCCGACATTGTATTTTACCTGCATTCGTTTGTAGAAGTTATTGTGTAATGTTGTCTTGAGCGAGTAATTATTGCACATTTTTGTTGAACAAATACCCTCAATACACTATAACGCATACATTTTACGCGTGTACGTCGTGGTCTGTGTGATTCATCTCTGATTACTATGTCACAATGAATTATGTTAGTGTGGGACATTGCAGTAACATGATGGCAAAGCTGAACCAAACGTCTTCTTTGAATTGTAAAACGTACTAGTGAGTCTAACTGTATGTTGTTGGCTTTTCATATACAAACAGCTGGAATAAGAAGGACTTTACTGTCTTCCATCTTGTTGCAAAAGCCTCCATAGTTCACCACTATTATTTCAGCATCATATCCCTCTGCAGTACCCCGGGAGCGGCACACAATGTACTTGTAGACGATGCTTCTGTGCAAAGTGTATGCGGTCAAAAATTGTGTCATATGTATTCATATTATGGGATGTGTGAATGGCAAGATATTCGTATCCAGGTTTTACAAATTGGACTTAAATATTTCAATAGTGCGGAAAGGAAACATTGTTACGGAGAAAATATAATGCACTACTGATGTTGAGTCATTTTCGTTCAACATGACGGCATCTGAATGACAAATACTAGTTGAGAAACATAAGTGTTACTCGAATTGAACGGTTCCCAATCGAAATTGGACTTCAGTTTGAAATTTGCAAAGACAGAAAATCTTTATACTATCCTATCGCTTTAAACATAGTTCAACTAGACCTGGTCAGAATGATGTAATAATTCTATACGTTTTCCTCTCTGCTATATTTTTCATTCGGTAGTTTATTTTCATGCTTCGAAAATGAAGATTCACGAAAAAAAGTGTCAATACTTTTAACAACTGGAGGGTATTTGTGGTTACAAACACAGCAATTACCAAATTGAAATGGTATAGTCCACGGAAGATGTTAAACTCGCCATTAAGATCACATCTTGAGTTAATAGCGTGGAAGAAAGTAACAACTTGAGATCAAATGTCGATTTTAAGCATGAGAATATCCAAAGAGATTACCTAATGTACTGCTTGTGCCAAATTTACACTCTAGCATGAATAATTCAATTTTGAACCCCGTCAGGTGATTTAAGTGAGATTGAGATAGATTGACAAAGTGTCACAATATGCCTTCTTTAACTTCTGTAATCTCCAGTCGTACACGACTAGTCCCAACTTAAACTCTAATGGAATTTCCACTACGCCATGCATACAGACCTTTTGCGAGCGAGAGACAGTTTCAATTGTAAACGATTTGTATGTAGTAGCATAAGATTACAAAGTGGATGGGCTCTTTCTGTTTGCGTTTTATACAGGTGTGGTTGGATTTTATTTTGCCGGATTTTTAGTTTTTGATGGCGACTATTCCGTATATGAATGGTGTTCTATTGTTAAAGTAATCATGTTTCCTCCTCTGTTTTGTTTCAGATAAGTATGTTACAAGAAGTGCATCTTCATGGTGCATTTTACCCACGTTTATTTCTGGTCTGAGTGTTCACTTTATTCACGTTAATGCTGCAGTTTGTCGAATTTGGAATCTATATCTATGTATCTCTCACATTCCGGACATTTCCCCATCGTAGAAAAAAAAGGATATGACGTAATCAGACCAAATCACGCAATGTGTGTCCCGTCCACTGTAAATCTGCGATGTCAAGATAACTACGATTTTTTCGAATGGGAATTAAACAAATCAATAATTGAAATTTGTAATTTCTGCACTTGTTCCCCTTTCGTCGTTTTGTGCTGGACACTTCGTAGCAACATACAATGTGAATATTTTAATTCTTTACCCGAAGCTAATATGCTAATGTTATTGTGAATAATTTTGCTCTACTTCAAGCGTGTGACCGTTCGTTTATCTCATTAAAATAAAGTCATATTAATTTTTCAAACTTAGAAATTGGTTATTGTGTTTTGGCTCCATGAATCACTTGTACGACTCAGGATGCTATGGCAAAATATGTTACAAACAGTATTTTATGTATGTATGTATGTATGTATGTATGTATGTATGTATGTATGTATGTATGTATGTATGTATGCATGCATGCATGCATGCATGCATGCATGCATGCATGGATGGATGGATGGATGGATGGATGGATGTATGTATGTATGTATGTATGTATGTATGTATGTATGTATGTATGTATGTATGTATGTATGTTCGTACGTACGTACGTACGTACGTATGTACATTTGTGCATCTGTCTGTCTGTCTGTCTGTCTGTCTGTCTGTCTGTCTGTCTGTCTGTCTGTCTGTTTATCGCTCTGAAAGTCTCTATGACATTTTGAAGTCTGTCACAAGAATGAGATCTTCGCCCCTTCTTCAAGTTGTCTAGTATTTGTTTACCTTGACTTGAGATTTTTGTCATCATTTTAGTTTTACTCTAATAAGTGTCTAGTGGCACTGTTGTGTGATACAAAACAAGTTTTTGGTGATACTTCAGCTGGAGGTAACTGAAACTGTGTGAGACGTTTCTTTTGATTACTCATACCGCAGCCTGATAGATGAAGTCACATAACGTACCCATGCATACATACATGTGACGTGAGATGAAACATTGTGAATGAACTTTGGATTAGCCGGACGTATTGATGTAATAGTACGAACACCAGTTGATTACAAGAAAGGTAGGTTTTTTTGACATCCGATGATTTGAAAACGTATAAGGACAGTTTAATATCATTCATTCCTTTCATCCTTGATGAGTTCATTTTTTAATCTAGATCTGTCCATTCAAGATTTCAATTGTTCTAAATTACAATTCGAACTCTACTTTGTTGCCAAGGATACATTTTACTATATTTTCATGTTGATCTAAACAGGTGATTGATAGGTCACTGAACAACATATACCGCCCCCCCCCCCCCCCGGTAATAAGCGCCTGGTCTGGATGACGGAATGACACATGCCATTTAATGCAGTATATACCTCGGCAGTAAAGATCTGGAACTTTTGCTGTTACTTTTCTCTAGGAAACTCTCACTCTATGTTTATCAAAATCAAGAAAGAAAATCGGGGTCAATGTAAAAATGTTTGAACTAATAAAAACTCAGGAATTATATTTGAGCCACTTCTGAATCCAATATATGTCAATTATAATCAGAATATGATATTATCAGTGGATTAAAAACTCTTGGTTTATAAATGCCTCCATGACAAATACGAAGGTATCTCCATCCGGATTTATTGTCTACCTGATGCTTTTTGTATAAGGAAGTGTTCATTTGTCGTACGCTTCACAGAGAAATGTGATGGCATGAAATGGAACCACACACACACACACACACACACACACACACTAACACACAAACCAACCAACAAACAAACAAAACAAACAAAACCAACCAACCAACCAACAACAAACAACAAACAAACACACAATCACACACACACGCGCTCACACGTACGTCCATCCATCCATCCATCCATCATCCATCCATCCATCCACACACGATACCTACCTACCTACTACCTACCAAAACATACATACATAGTTACATACATACATACACATACATACATACATACATACATACATACATACATACATACATACATACATACATACATAGACATACATACATACATACATACATACATACATACATACATACATACATACATACATACATACATACATACAGACAGACAGACACACACACATATACGTATAGGGGTTAGTGGTGTGGGATTATATTGGAGTAGAGTATTGCAAATTACAGAACAGAAAAGAATCGTTTCCGTTAAGTAAGGGCAGATAAGTACCATAGTTTACATTGTGTTTAGTTAATCATACAACGAAGTAGTTACAATTCATATGAAACAACAAGATGATTGACAGATAATTGAGAAATAAAATATCAACAGGATTACGCCAATGCATTCACAGTTTTATATTTTTGCCTATGTATCGATTGTACTCAATCTTTGAATCATTTATTGTCTTACAGCTGTATAATTGATAGCAAAGATATCCTTAAAATTACTGCAATGTTTGATGGCAATGGTACTAGTGATTCATTTATCAGGCTGGATAGACTCGGATATTACAATAGAATAAGAAAGGAGAAAGGATTCATGCAGAATACAAGTACGCCTTCCGAAATCTTAATGATACATGTATACTTGTCCTTTTCACATTCCACTATCAAATTTCCTAAAAATACGTCACATTTCCGTCTTTTTTTCATTTCTCGCAGGTGATTCTTGTCAATGTGTATTTCATGATCATCAGATTAATGTCTTCTCCGCGATAACTTAATAATTTATTCCTGTATATAGAAATGTAATTTTTGAATAAAGTGGTGGAGGAAGGGCGTGTAATGAACGATCGAGGAAGTACATATGTTCTATTGAATATAGTGACTCGTCCAACAATGCGAAATATACTGGTTCCGGATTTTCCGGAGTGAACATACTGTCAGTATGTCCTTGATAGTAAGGATTGTCTTGATTTGCAAACTGTATATGTGTGCGTGTGTATGTATGTATGTATGTATGTATGTATGTATGTATGTATGTATGTATGTATGTATGTATGTATGTATGTATGTATGTATGTATCCTTGTCTGCGTGTGTGTGTGTGTGTGTGTCTGTCTGTCTGTGTGTGTCTGTAGGTGAGACAACTGACTGTCCCCAATGTATTTGTACAAAAGTGAAATTGTACATCGAGTGATCGCGCATGCTCAAAACCAAAGAATTGATCATCGGTAAACTGGATTTCATCTCTTTAATACTTGGGGTCATTGTTCGTAACGTGTATTGAATATCAATTTGAATATTGATAACAATATGTTGGTCATACAGTGATCTGTTTCAATGTGGCATATATACTCTTAGGGACAGTCCATATTAATTAAAACTCAATTTAGATCAGTGAATACTTAATTGGAGATAACTAGTATTGCAGCCACTATCCACAAACATGTCAATAGCGTGATGAATTACCTGGACCAGTGCCCCTAACTAATCAAGAAAAAAATTAATGGCTCCCCAGGTGAGTGATTTCTCTGTGGGTCGCCATCTATATCCTTCGAGATGACAGTTCTAGACCCCTTTAATTGTCGTCAAATTATAAAAGATAATGAACATTTTCATTGCACTCTTTGCTGTGACTCAATTTCGATGCTCCAGAAGGTTATAAATTAGAACTTAATGATCGTTGTTGTCCCTTTTGTGTTATTTGATGTCTCTCTTATAGAAGACTCGATGAGTATCAATGTTTATCTAATCGAACACTCACATATGAAAATAAAAATTCTTAAAATAAAATAAAACATCTACCTACCCCATCTATTCTAAAAATGAATGTAATCGGAACCACACAATTATTTTTACGCCTTAACAGTAAGTTTGTGTATGTAAATTCAAAGATGATCTCAGAGACTAAAAAATTGCAAATAGTGAGTGCATCTTCACATTTGGACAACATTCTATCTTTATTTGAATGACTTAAAAAATGAAAATTGTTTACCGAAGTATACTTTTTGTGATAGAGAGAAGAAAAATGAATAAACCGTTTTAAGCTACAGAACTCAACCTGGCTTGACCGTATATATGTCATGTTCGTAAAATAATAAAGTACTAGATAGATACTACCAAACTAGAGTGACTATAGATTTTTAGATTAGGCGAGAGGATGTTTTTTCACATCTCGCATAACGTTTTTTGTTACAAATGGTATATTACACATTACATACAGACATCAAGTCAGTGTACACAGTACCATCAATGACTAGTAGACAGGTAATTCAGTTGATTCATTCTGTTTACATACAGACATCAAGTCAGTGTACACAGTACCATCAATGACTAGTAGACAGGTAATTCAGTTGATTCATACTGTTTACATACAGACATCAATTCAGTGTACACAGTACCATCAATGACTAGTAGACAGGTAATTCAGTTGATTCATACTGTTTACACACAGACATCAAGTCAGTGTACAAAGTACCATCAATGACTAGTAGACAGGTAATTCAGTTGATTCATACTGTTTACATACAGACATCAAGTCAGTGTACAAAGTACCATCAATGACTAGTAGACAGGTAATTCAGTTGATTCATACTGTTTACATACATACATCAAGTCAGTGTACACAGTACCATCAATGACTAGTAGACAGGTAATTCAGTTGATTCATATTATTTACATTTACGGGGGTGGGTGGTGGGGGTGGCGGGGGTAGAGGTACTTGTGAAGGTTGGCCTGGCCTTCTTTACGCATAGTGTATGTATATATGTACACTAAATCAGGATTTAGTTGATAGTATTATTGATATGACTCCCAATGAATGTTAAAAACAATGGCTTTTCTATACATGAAACGTTGATGGCGCCAGAACCATAGTCACTCGTGAGATTCTCTGCGCTAGTATTAGGGAGTTTTCACTTTTAAATTTCAGAGCTAGCCTTGAGAAGTTATAAGGGGAAGGGGTCCTGAATTTTCCCCTAGAGAGAGAATTTTTTCTGTCCAAATATATGCTTGAAATATGACCACTGGCCTCACATCGTTACGATGCATTGCTGCATCATATTGCGTAAGAAATCACCGACAACCCAAGTCAAATGTCTACCAAATTTCTTTGATGGTTGTATACATGCATACCTATCTACATATCTACCTACATACCTACCTATCTACATACATAATACATACCTACGTACGTACGTTCGCGTACGTACGTACTTACGTACATACGTACGTACGTACGTACTGACATACATACATACATACATACATACATACATACATACATACATACATACATACATACATACATACATACATAAAGACAGACAGACAAACAAACAGACACAGACAGACAGACAGACAGACAGACAGACAGACAGACAGACAGACAGACAGACAGACAGACGCATACATACATACATACATACATACATACACACTGACATTAGACACGTACACCGTATCATGCCTAATGACACTCTTGAACTGTGCAATTAAGTTGTGTTAAAACGATAAAAAGGGGTAAAATTTGGTTATAACACGAGTCATATTATAGTATAACCACGTACGACGACATGCCTGCACGTGAATGTGGCCTTACATAATAGGTAAAGTATCTACATCATGTAAATGACTAATTGGTCCACTTTCACTCACCCACATACCAGTGATTACATCACGCACTCGGTAAACACTGATTTTGAATTATCTACTATTATTACCAATGCAGGTACATGCTATATTCACGTGCTACAACCCTTCTCACTGCACTGTTACACTATTTTCTACGACCCATTGAAATCGCTGGCCAAACCTAATTGCACAGCACACATTACTGTGTAAACTATTGTATTGAGTAGCTGATTGGCAGCAGTCAATCTATGAAGCAATTTTACTTTGACGCTGCAATCATAACAAAACGTGTCTTCTATTCAACGTTTTCATAGAGTATGGCATGAAATATGGCATCATGTGTTATTCTAGAAAACTGTGATGTGGTTTATAGTTTGTTTGTATTTCAACAGTGCAGTGATATGTGTTTGTATTTAAGTTGGCCTCAAATAACAAATACGTGGGTTGACATATTCATTTATTGTAGGCACTATTTCATTAGCTAATATATATATTTAGTTATGTTCTCATTTTTCTGGTGAAATAAAGTTCAATTCAATTCAATTCAACTATAGACAGTGGAGGTCTATGATTCAACTATAGACAGTGGAGGGTCTATGATTCAACTATAAACAGTGGAGGGTCTATAATTCAACTACAGGCAGTGAAGGGTCTATGATTCAATTATAGGCAGTGGAGGGTCTACGATTCACTATAGACAGTGGAGGGTCTATGATTCAACTATAGACAGTGGAGGGTCTATGATTCAACTATAGACACTGGAGGTCTACGATTCAACAATAGACAATGGAGGGTTTATGATTCAACTATAGACAGTGGAGGGTCTATGATTCAACTATAGACAGTGGAGGTCTATGATTCAACTATAGACAGTGGAGGGTCTATGATTCAACTATAAACAGTAGAGGGTCTATAATTCAACTACAGGCAGTGAAGGGTCTATGATTCAACTATAGACAGTGGAGGGTCTACGATTCAACTATAGACTGTGGAGGGTCTATGATTCAACTATAGACAGTGGAGGGTCTATGATTCAACTATAGACAGTGGAGGTCTACGATTCAACTATAGACAATGGAGGGTGTATGATTCAACTATAGACAGTGGAGGGTCTATGATTCAACTATAGACAGTGGAGGGTCTATGATTCAACTATACACAGTGGAGGGTCTATGATTCAACTATAGACAGTGGAGGGTGTATAATTCAACTATAGACAGTGGATGGTCTATAATTCAACTACAGGCAGTGGAGGGTCTATAATTCAACTATAGACAGTGGAGGGTCTATGATTCAACTATAGACAGTGGAGGTCTACGATTCAACTATATACAGTGGAGGGTCTATAATTCAACTATAGGCAGTGGAGGGTCTACGATTCAACTATAGACAGTGGAGGTCTACGATTCAACTACAGACAGTGGAGGGTCTATGATTCAACTATAGACAGTGGAGGGTCTATGATTCAACTAATCTCGAATTACTGTCGTTATTGAAAGTGTGTAAAAATAGACAGTGTAGGGTCTATGATTCAACTACAGACAGTGGAGGGTCTATAATTCAACTATAGACAGTGGAGGCTCTATGATTCAACTAATCTCGAATTACTGTCGTTATTGAAAGTGTCTAACAATAGCATGTATATTAAATACCCATTAGAAAGAAAAAAAACCAATGGAATTGTTTCTGGTCAGGACATTTTGTCTAATGTGGTGCGACGACGCGATTTCTTTTTATTCTCAACAAACCTGTCTCTCAATCTACTACTAATGGCAGTTACTGTACTTTTTATTTAATAATAATAAAACGAATCTGAGCTCTGTCACTGAAGAAGGGGTGGTTATTTTTGTGTTTCCCTTCGGATCTGCAGACTGCATGGGCAGTATAAACACGAGAAAAAAAGTCCGACGCGAGGGTATTTAAGTGATGCGCGCTGACCAGAAACATTTTTCTTGGCCTAATATATCTGCTTGGCAAATGCAATGGATAACTATTTGTAAAAGTTATTAGTAAATTAAAAAAAAAACGGGTACTAGTATAAATGCAACCAGTCCCTTTTAAATTATCGGAGACGAAATAAATTCTACGTGGTTCTGTTTATTAGCATTACCCATGAATTAATAGGTTATTAAAACTGATATAGTAAATATTCTGATGGTAATACAACTGAGAAATCTTGATATAGACAATAGATAAAATCGACAGAATGTAATGAATGGATTTAATGTAATCTTATAAACAATGGATTCAAAAGTCTATTATTTCGATTCTGTCTCTCTCCCTCTCACTCACTCACTCACTCACTCACTCACTCACTCACTCACTCACTCACTCACTCACTCACTCACTCACTCACTCACTCACTCACTCACTCACTCACTCACTCACTCACTCACCCCTCTCTCTCTATCTATCTCTCTCTCTCTCTCTATCTCTCTATCTCTCTCTCTCTCTCTCTCTCTCTCTCTCTCCTCTTTTTCTCTCCATCCCCTTCCTTCTCTCTATTGATATTGGCATCTTGACAGGTAAAGTGCAATAAAATAATGTTGGAGTCATATAGACATTCAAAGAATGTTGAAAGTAAAGACGTTAATTTGTTGCACACTGGCGAAAAGTGTAAGTGACGCCTACTTTATATATATTTTTTTTATTTCAAGTTCTCTGCTAAAGGGCAGGTTTTCACACAAAACATTTATTTCAGTTACGTTCTGTTCTACTTTGCTCACCCAGGCCAATTGTAAAACGATGTTAACTGTTGATTGTTGATTGACATTCCATACATTATTTGCTATTAATATTAACAACGAGTCATCCTTCAACTTGCTCGTAATTTCACCAATCCTGGTATATATTACAACACAAACGTTGCCAACCTCTTAAGGTTACAACGAAATAAAAGGCAAATGACTAATTAATTTCAATAATACTTAACTGTATTTTCAACTTTGTAATTATATGTTATAATTAACAGTACCTTGATTTTAGACTCGCTGAATGGTAAACCTATACGTAACGGGTAGTACAGGAGGAAGCTTACTGTGTAAAACAAAATGAACTAAAAGTTGATTAAGAGTAAATGAAAATTTAAAAAAAAAAGATTACAATGTTTTACGAGGACGCATACAAGTCACGAGTTCGCGTCATGGAAACAAAATGAACGCGGAAACGGAAACGCCTGGCTACAATCACAATCTGAGTTTGTGTTCACCCGATTATTCATCGGATTCATTTCCTTTGTTCAAACTTCTTTGATAAGATAATACTCTTGACAAAAACTAGGAGCCAAACAAAAAGACAATAGAAAGATCCACCCTCGCGGTCACATGACTCGGGTTACATT
The DNA here is from genome assembly GCF_964340395.1 of Glandiceps talaboti. Classification (NCBI taxonomy): domain Eukaryota; kingdom Metazoa; phylum Hemichordata; class Enteropneusta; family Spengelidae; genus Glandiceps; species Glandiceps talaboti. The sequence goes on from NC_135568.1 coordinate 2,796,433, forward strand.
TGCCAATGTCCAGTGTCAGCCATCACTGATCCAGTTCAGTGTTAAGGTTTGCACGGGTCAAACATACAATTCCCTTTCATTTCTTTTTTTCTGTTTGGACTTTTTTTCTGACTTCATAACGTCAAGACGTGTCTTCGCAGCGGTTTGTAAGTACGACCGACATCGCCATTGACCCCTGGAATACCTCACTGTGGATACTTTGCTTGAATTAACATGGGCGTTGGCCAGGTAGTTCGGACTTAAATCGCGGTTGTAAGCCGAAATATTCCTTGGATTTGGAAGATGAGGAAATTCTACACACTATGGAAGATCCAATTGATATTGGCATCTTTACAGGTAAAGTGATATAAAATAACGTATTTGACTTGTTGCAAGAACCTGTACCTTATGCTCATTTGCATTACTGAAGTGACAGTAATTAGGGATTATAAGAGGCGACACTATAGTACTACTAGTATAGTATTGCAATGGATTCTCAATTTTCACCTTGTTTAATATAATATTTGTATTCAATGGGTTACAAAAATACTGTGGTTGACTCACTTGTGATCTTATAAATTAGAAACTTAATTGCGAGTGTTATGACTTTGGTATTGCCTGACATGCATTACTTGCTAAGTGCAGCACTTGTTAGTGGCGATTGAAATTCGCGACCAATGGGTTTTACAACGTACTTTGAAGTTGTTCGCATACATCACGTCATTATAATTTTGCAGTGCAATGCGTTTGCACCAACTAGTTTGAGTGAGTGAGAGAGTGAGTGAGTGCGTGCGTGAGTGAATAGGTCCAAGTTGAGATGCACCATAGTTAACTACATGTATGTACTAACGAGGGATCAGTTGTGCCCAGCCCAACTACACTGTTAGTGTTACTCTGCCTTCCCAGGCTCAGATATGTGACAGCATTCTACACGGACGTTACTATGAAAATAAATCATGTTACAAAATTTGAGATGGGAGTTTTTGAACAGTGTGTCGTTTACTGGTATTTATTGTATAGTAGTCACTATGATCAAGTTATGGTTGACAATTTCTTACCCAAGCCTGTACAGTCCTATATTACAATAGACGTTACAACCGTGTTACGTAAACCAATTGTAGATAAGTCAATGGATTTTTCGATCTTACTTTCTTACGCAAATACTAGCATTGTCTCTTCCGCGTGAATCAGCCCATATGAAACACACCCTTGCCTTGACAAAGGCGCGTCTTCTCTCCTTGAGTTAAACTTTTCACTTACGTACTTTCATATTATCGAGGAAATAACATAAAATTCGTCTTACTATACTGTGTCCATCTCACTATAGTTATGGATGCATAGCTTTCGTTAAAAAATTCTAAAGTTTTACAAATTATGCTCATATATTTGAAAAGAAGGTAACATTCGGCGAAGGAGTGTCAGCGTGCCATAAAAGGGTGATATGATTTACGACAATAATAACAAGCCATTATTATAGATAGTTCGTCTAACATCAACTGGGGTATCTGGGACATAATACCCCGACTTATCGACTTGACTTGTACATACTAACTGTAAAGCAAATATTCAGCGTCAGGCCTAAATGTACGTACACCCGTAAACGATCTCTGATGTGTAACAGGGGTGTAACTATAACAGCACATTCCACAAATAACTACTCTTACGTGTAGTGATCATCTCGTTTTGTTCTATTCATACTTGAAAAGATATTAATAAAACATGTTGGTTCCGAGAATAGCTTCCAATCAAGGCGATTCACATTATATCACTTGTAAAATTCTTATAATTCATTGAATAACCGAAATGTGGTGTTCTCTGACAATTATAGTACACAACGCAAATATTGTTGCAAATGATATCAATTAATATTATACTTGGTGACTACATGTAAGCTTTGTTAGGCACATCTTAACGCATTTCTCGTAATAAAATATAAAGAACGCGATATTCCTTTTAAATACAGTGTTCCAAAGCGAAGAATAAAATGGGAGTAACATATACAGGATTTAACACTGTGATTTAAGATCGAAAGTGTGAACCGTCAAACAAGAGTAAGAACTCCCGGACTATTCACTGCAAGAGAACTCTGATTTTTTTTGTAAAATGGAAAAAATAGAACATTTTAATAGTCATTTGATAAGGGAATTTTAAGATGTGATTCGACCAACACCAGAGGCTTTGTCTTATAGTTACCAAGGATACTGAGCAATTGTGAAGCCTGTAATGCTGAGAGAGAGAGAGAGAGAGAGAGAGAGAGAGAGAGAGAGAGAGAGAGAGAGAGAGAGAGAGAGAGAGAGAGAGAGAGAGAGAGAGAGAGAGAGAGAGAGAGAGAGAGAGAGAGAACATAGTATAGTATAGTATAGTATAGTATAGTATACTATTTATCAGGTGGAGTCATTTTTTTTGGAAAGAAATAAGTTATATTCCACTCGTAAACTTTTGTAAAATAACATATCCTAATAATTACATGCATTGCTTGTTACATAATGCCTGTACATAATCTCGTATTTTCAGATATATCAAGTTGACATCACGTTATCAGGTAAGCAAATTCTTTCGTTTATCGACTTTTCCCCAGATTCTTAGCAATTTGAACGCATAATCTGGAATATGTATTTACTGTTTTTGATCGTAAGTTGTAGTGATCAAAAGTCCGTTTGAATATAGTTTCAACTGTAATTTGAGAATGGCAGTCTGTGAGTTTCTTATTAAGAATTATTTGTTCAACTTAATTTGCATAAAGCCCTACTAGCTGTATTGAATTGATCATTTATCGTGATTTACCCAATGTCAGTTGTGTTTTCTGCAACATGTACATTGTATTGACTTGAATCATTGCTCGTAAAGCTTTGGTGCATATTTTACTGGCAAAAATGACAAACATTAGCGACGTGATACAGCTACCAAGACCCTATTAGTTCACATTGGATTTTATGATGCATCTTGGCTCACCCTTCAATCACAGTCCCTCTATCACGGAATGTGCTTCAATACAGGTGGTGTGCTTGAATGCACAGAGACCATGCATATGCACTTTTAAACATCATCTTCATAGATTTCCTACTAACTTGTGACTTACATTTCTCCCACGTTATAGCGTCTGTCTGCCTGGACACCTGCGTATTTCCAAGCGATGGCTACTGTGATGACGGTGGACCTAACTCACAAAATAAATATTGTTTCCTGGGAACAGACTGCACGGACTGTGGCGTAAGGGAAATTGAAGGTACGTTACGTTCACAATTCAATATGTAAAGTCATATGGTTATAACCTGGCTTGAACTGTTCCATGTCGACGCACTAGCTTTGTTACGTAATTGCCCTGCTAGTAGTGTGATATCTGACAACGTGTGCAGTCAACTGTTACAAATGTCCCCCAGTTACTAGTAGCTAGGCTGTGATTAATACACACAATATTATCGACTCACTATTTGATGTTACAACACTAGAGATGGCGTTTACATGTTACTCACCATGTATTATCTACATAATATATCTCCCAATACTTGTACAACAATGTTCGACCAACTATATCTCTTAGCCTGTCTCAAGCTGTGTTTACTACATACTATCAACAAGTTTCATGTATATTGGTAACTTCACACATTGTCAATACAAAACTTGTGAAGTACCTATAGCTATCGGCGTGTCTGGTTTCCTAGCCATATGCAAGGCGTGTACAAATGAGTTTTTCATTATCAATCATTATCAATCTAATGAACTGGTATCTCGTGACGTCATTTCTACAACATGATTGGTATATAAACCATATCATGTCTGAACCCAAACACTGTTACAAATTATAAATTCATGACACTATCTTGTTTTTGACATCAAAATATTCTGAAGTGTGAGAAACATGTTATTTCTGAGAATAAACTACATGTAACATCTTAAGTGCATTTTTGAATATCAGCAACTATCAACTAATTCATTACCAGAAATGTTTCACCAACTTGTGTATATACTCTGAACCCAAACACTGTTACAAATTACAAATTCATGACACTATCATGTGTTTGACATCAAAATATTCTGAAGTGTGAGAAACATGTTATTTCTGAGAATAAACTACATGTAACATCTTAAGTGCATTTTTGAATATCAGCAACTATCAACTAATTCATTACCAGAAATGTTTCACCAACTTGTGTATAGACAAGTACATTTTCTGTGACATATTTATGTACATCTCAACTTTCTGTGTCATTAGAGATTTAGGAATGGTTGGTTAGTACTCATTACCAAGCTTGACAAGAATTGAAAGTCAATATCGATTATATAAATGGTTCCAGTAGATCTTCATTATAAAAGGAATAACTTATGAAACTATGAATAAATTAAACCGTATTCGTACGGTGTTTGCTACAGTTAAGTTGTCTGTTCACAGCAGACTTTGTTGCAAATAGACATGTCATCTCGAGTCGCGGTGTTTTTGAAGGGAAAATAGACAATTGGTTCATTCATAATGTTGTTTAGTTGACTGTAGTATAGACATGACTGTACTATATATTTTGGTTGTAAATGCGACTAAATATCTGGTGTTGCTGAAATATTGTTTAAAATTTCACTACATTGCGATGGCAAAATATACCTTAAGTTCCATGTGCAATGGTAAACAAACAATACAATATGTGTAGTCTTCTGATCGGTTTCTTTGTAACAACTTTAATTTATATTTAATACATGTGTGTTTTTTATTTCAGTTACCACTCTAGCACCAACCACGACAACTCCAACTACAATTGCAATAACTCAAACATCAGCTTTATTAACAACTGTTTTAAAAACAACACCTGTTGCTCCTACAACTATTCAAACAGCTCTCACAACTCTTGGAGGTAAGAATCAATCTTTTTTTTTAGCAAACTATTACAGCCATTGTTGTGTGTGTTTTTTGTCAGTGGTGTGGCAGTGTGGGGGTGAGGGGTGATGATAGTACATGGTGGTGGTGTTGTTGTAAAAGTTTATTACACAGCTCAATTAGGTATCCATTGTGTGGGGAAAATTAAGCTATATAATACATTGTGTACTTAGAATACCCATTACACTGTCTGCTGCCACAGACAAGATGACATAAAATTTGAATACCACTATTGTAATTTTACTTTCATTGGTTATCTTTCACCATTCCAGAGATGAAATTGTATGTTTTAGTCTGTTTTATTATACTTATTTATTTGTGAATGTATGTATGTATGTATGTATGTATGTATGTATGTATGTGTGTGTGTGTGTGTGTGTATGTATGTATGTATGTATGTATGTATGTATGTATGCGTGTTTGTGACATTGTTCATGTTGAACAACCATATATATCCAGTCACCAGATATATTTCTATCTTTCTCTGCAGGGATGATAACATTCCATTCATCCATCTCATCTCACTCTTTTGTCATCTCATCTCATCTTAACTCATCCCTTCTCATCTCATCCTATCCCATCTCATCTCACCCCACCCCATCTCATCTCGTCCTATCCCATCCCATCCCATCTCATCTCCTTCCATCTCATCTACTCTATTGTGTTTTGTAACGACCTTCAATGTCATTGGAAATATCTCTTCATTCTTTGTTTCAGTAATTTGCGATGACACATGTTTATTTAGTTCGGATGGTACTTGTGATGATGGTGGACAGTTTTCTATCAACAAATTCTGTTATTATGGAACTGATTGTACTGACTGTGGCTCTCGACCAGGTAAGTGTTAATATGATATGTCTACATCTACTGTTTAAGTCGCCATATGGTTGAGAATTGGGCATTAATAAGTTTGACAATTAGATATTATTTCCGGGATATTTCTTCATTAAGCTGAGAAAATACGAGTGACCTAGGGGGGCCTTAAAACTCGTAGTGACAAACCCTTAGGTTATGAGTATTTTCCACTAAGTGTGTATCACAACCTCTGAAACAATGAAGACAAGTGTCGAGATATTTTTGTAATATTTAGAATTCTCACATTTGATATGATTATTTATTACACTGACTATCATTTTTTTTTCATTTTCAGCTTTAGCTGTCACCGCACAACCTGTAACAACTCTCCTCCCTACAACAACTTTGCCGACTACTAAAGTAACTACGAAATTAACAACAAAAAGTAAGGAAATTTAACAAAACATACTTCATGTTAGGACACTTCTTTGTTTACTTTTGTTTATTTTTGTTTATTTCCAAGTCACAGTTAAACAATCGAAGACTTGTGCCTAATTTATAATACTAACTTATAATCTAAAATATTGTATCTCTGTCACCACAATCAATAAGTTAGCCATGTTGTTGCAAATACTTATGGATATACAGTTGAAGCCACATATTGTAAACCTTCAGTGATGATTGAATCACAAAACGTTTAAGATTAATTATTTTGTATAATTACTTACAGATACTCCGAAAGTTACCACAAGCGAGACGACAACTGAAGAACCAACAACAGAGCCAGCTACCACTGTTGTCACAACTGAAGAACCAACAACACAGCCAGCTACCACAGTTGTTACAACTGAAGAACCAACAACACAGCCAGCTACCACAGTTGTTACAACTGAAGAACCAACAACACAGTCAGCTACCACTGTTGTTACAACTGAAGAACCAACAACAGAGCCAGCTACCACTGTTGTTACAACTGAAGAACCAACAACAGAGCCGGCTACTACTGTTGTTACAACTGAAGAACCAACAACAGAGCCAGCTACCACAGTTGTTACAACAGAAGAACCAACAACAGAGCCAGCTACTACAGTTGTTACAACTGAAGAACCAACAACAGAGCCAGCTACCACTGTTGTTACAACTGAAGAACCAACAACACAGCCAGCTACTACTGTTGTTACAACTGAAGAACCAACAACAGAGTCAGCTACCACAGTTGTCACAACAGAAGAACCAACAACAGAGCCAGTTACCACTGTTGTTACAACTGAAGAACCAACAACACAGCCAGCTACCACAGTTGTTACAACAGAAGAACCAACAACAGAGCCAGCTACTACAGTTGTTACAACTGAAGAACCAACAACAGAGCCAGTTACCACTGTTGTTACAACTGAAGAACCAACAACACAGCCAGCTACTACTGTTGTTACAACTGAAGAACCAACAACAGAGTCAGCTACCACAGTTGTCACAACAGAAGAACCAACAACAGAGCCAGTTACCACTGTTGTTACAACTGAAGAACCAACAACACAGCCAGCTACTACTGTTGGTACAACTGAAGAACCAACAACAGAGCCAGCTACCACTGTTGTTACAACTGAAGAACCAACAACAGAGCCAGCTACCACTGTTGTCACAACTGAAGAACCAACAACAGAGCCTGCTACTACTGTTGTTACAACTGAAGAACCAACAACAGAGCCAGCTACCACAGTTGTTACAACTGAAGAACCAACAACACAGCCAGCTACCACTGTTGTTACAACTGAAGAACCAACAACACAGCCAGCTACTACTGTTGTCACAACTGAAGAACCAACAACAGAGCCAGCTACCACTGTTGTTACAACTGAAGAACCAACAACAGAGCCAGCTACTACAGTTGTTACAACTGAAGAACCAACAACAGAGCCAGCTACTACAGTTGTTACAACTGAAGAACCAACAACAGAGCCTGCTACTACTGTTGTTACAACTGAAGAACCAACAACAGAGCCAGCTACCACTGTTGTTACAACTGAAGAACCAACAACTGAGCCAGCTACAACAGTTGTTACAACTGAAGAACCAACAACAGAGCCAGCTACTACTGTTGTTACAACTGAAGAACCAACAACAGAACCAGCTACCACTGTTGTTACAACAGAAGAACCAACAACAGAGCCAGCTACCACTGTTGTCACAACTGAAGAACCAACAACAGAGCCAGCTACTACAGTTGTTACAACTGAAGAACCAACAACAGAGCCAGCTACCACTGTTGTCACAACTGAAGAACCAACAACAGAGCCTGCTACTACTGTTGTGACAACTGAAGAACCAACAACAGAGCCAGCTACCACTGTTGTTACAACTGAAGAACCAACAACAGAACCAGCTACCACGGTTGTTACAACTGAAGAACCAACAACACAGCCAGCTACTACTGTTGTTACAACTGAAGAACCAACAACAGAACCAGCTACCACGGTTGTTACAACTGAAGAACCAACAACACAGCCTGCTACCACTGTTGTTACAACTGAAGAACCAACAACAGAACCAGCTACCACGGTTGTTACAACTGAAGAACCAACAACAGAGCCAGCTACCACTGTTGTTACAACTGAAGAACCAACAACAGAGCCAGCTACCACTGTTGTCACAACTGAAGAACCAACAACAGAGCCAGCTACCACAGTTGTCACAACTGAAGAACCAACAACAGAGCCAGCTACTACAGTTGTCACAACAGAAGAACCAACAACACAGCCAGCTACTACTGTTGTCACAACAGAAGAACCAACAACAGAGCCAGCTACAACAGTTGTCACAACAGTAGAACCAACAACAGAGCCTGCTACAACAGTTATTACAACAGTAGAACCAACAACAGAGCCTGCTACAACAGTTGTTACAACAGTAGAACCAACAACAGAGCCAGCTACAACAGTTGTTACAACAGTAGAACCAACAACAGAGCCTGCTACAACAGTTGTTACAACAGTAGAACCAACAACAGAGCCAGCTACCACTGTTGTTACAACTGAAGAACCAACAACAGAACCAGCTACCACGGTTGTTACAACTGAAGAACCAACAACACAGCCAGCTACTACTGTTGTTACAACTGAAGAACCAACAACAGAACCAGCTACCACGGTTGTTACAACTGAAGAACCAACAACACAGCCTGCTACCACTGTTGTTACAACTGAAGAACCAACAACAGAACCAGCTACCACGGTTGTTACAACTGAAGAACCAACAACAGAGCCAGCTACCACTGTTGTTACAACTGAAGAACCAACAACAGAGCCAGCTACCACTGTTGTCACAACTGAAGAACCAACAACAGAGCCAGCTACCACAGTTGTCACAACTGAAGAACCAACAACAGAGCCAGCTACTACAGTTGTCACAACAGAAGAACCAACAACACAGCCAGCTACTACTGTTGTCACAACAGAAGAACCAACAACAGAGCCAGCTACAACAGTTGTCACAACAGTAGAACCAACAACAGAGCCTGCTACAACAGTTATTACAACAGTAGAACCAACAACAGAGCCTGCTACAACAGTTGTTACAACAGTAGAACCAACAACAGAGCCAGCTACAACAGTTGTTACAACAGTAGAACCAACAACAGAGCCTGCTACAACAGTTGTTACAACAGTAGAACCAACAACAGAGCCAGCTACAACAGTTGTTACAACAGTAGAACCAACAACAGAGCCAGCTACCACTGTTGTCACAACAGAAGAACCAACAACAGAGCCAGCTACCACTGTTGTGACAACTGAAGAACCAACAACAGAGTCAGCTACCACAGTTGTCACAACAGAAGAACCAACAACAGAGCCAGCTACCACTGTTGTTACAACAGAAGAACCAACAACAGAGCCAGCTACCACAGTTGTCACAACTGAAGAACCAACAACAGAGCCAGCTACCACTGTTGTTACAACAGAAGAACCAACAACAGAGCCAGCTACAACAGTTGTTACAACTGAAGAACCAACAACAGAGCCAGCTACCACTGTTGTTACAACTGAAGAACCAACAACAGAGCCAGCTACTACTGTTGTCACAACAGAAGAACCAACAACAGAGCCAGCTACAACAGTTGTCACAACAGTAGAACCAACAACAGAGCCAGCTACCACTTTTGTTACAACTGAAGAACCAACAACAGAGCCAGCTACTACAGTTGTTACAACTGAAGAACCAACAACAGAGCCAGCTACAACAGTTGTTACAACAGTAGAACCAACAACAGAGCCAGCTACCACTGTTGTGACAACTGAAGAACCAACAACAGAGTCAGCTACCACAGTTGTCACAACAGAAGAACCAACAACAGAGCCAGCTACCACTGTTGTTACAACAGAAGAACCAACAACAGAGCCAGCTACCACAGTTGTCACAACTGAAGAACCAACAACAGAGCCAGCTACCACTGTTGTTACAACAGAAGAACCAACAACAGAGCCAGCTACAACAGTTGTTACAACTGAAGAACCAACAACAGAGCCAGCTACCACTGTTGTTACAACTGAAGAACCAACAACAGAGCCAGCTACCACAGTTGTCACAACAGAAGAACCAACAACAGAGTCAGCTACCACGGTTGTTACAACTGAAGAACCAACAACAGAGCCAGCTACCACAGTTGTCACAACAGAAGAACCAACAACACAGCCAGCTACTACTGTTGTTACAACTGAAGAACCAACAACACAGCCAGCTACCACAGTTGTTACAACTGAAGAACCAACAACAGAGCCAGTTACCACTGTTGTTACAACTGAAGAACCAACAACAGAGCCAGCTACCACAGTGGTTACAACTGAAGAACCAACAACAGAGCCAGCTACTACAGTTGTTACAACTGAAGAACCAACAACAGAGCCAGCTACCACTGTTGTCACAACTGAAGAACCAACAACAGAGCCAGCTACCACTGTTGTCACAACTGAAGAACCAACAACAGAGCCAGCTACTACAGTTGTTACAACTGAAGAACCAACAACAGAGCCAGCTACTACAGTTGTTACAACTGAAGAACCAACAACAGAGCCAGCTACCACTGTTGTTACAACTGAAGAACCAACAACAGAGCCAGCTACTACTGTTGTTACAACTGAAGAACCAACAACAGAGCCAGCTACCACTGTTGTTACAACAGAAGAACCAACAACACAGCCAGCTACTACTGTTGTTACAACAGAAGAACCAACAACAGAGCCAGCTACCACAGTTGTTACAACTGAAGAACCAACAACAGAGCCAGCTACCACAGTTGTTACAACTGAAGAACCAACAACAAAACCAGCTACTACAGTTGTTACAACTGAAGAACCAACAACAGAGCCAGCTACTACTGTTGTTACAACTGAAGAACCAACAACACAGCCAGCTACCACAGTTGTTACAACTGAAGAACCAACAACAGAGCCAGCTACTACTGTTGTCACAACTGAAGAACCAACAACAGAGCCAGCTACTACTGTTGTTACAACTGAAGAACCAACAACAGAGCCAGCTACCACAGTGGTTAAAACTGAAGAACCAACAACACTGCCAGCTACCACTGTTGTCACAACTGAAGAACCAACAACAGAGCCAGCTACTACTGTTGTTACAACTGAAGAACCAACAACAGAGGCAGCTACCACTGTTGTCACAACTGAAGAACCAACAACACAGCCAGCTACCACTGTTGTTACAACTGAAGAACCAACAACAGAGCCAGCTACCACTGTTGTCACAACTGAAGAACCAACAACACAGCCAGCTACCACTGTTGTCACAACTGAAGAACCAACAACACAGCCAGCTACCACAGTTGTTACAACTGAAGAACCAACAACTGAGCCAGCTACTACTGTTGTTACAACTGAAGAACCAACAACAAAGCCAGCTACTACTGTTGTTACAACTGAAGAACCAACAACAGAGCCAGCTACCACAGTGGTTACAACTGAAGAACCAACAACAGAGGTAATTACAAGAGAACACACTACACATCTTTCAGCACACACAACATATTCTATAAGTACAGAACCTGATAGCACAATGCAAACTACATACGTTATGACTACAGAACCTGCCAGCACAATGCAAACTACACAAGGTGGGACTACAGAACCTGCTAGTACAATGCAAACTACACAAGGTGGGACTACAGAACCTGCTAGTACAATGCAAACTACACAAGGTGGGACTACAGAACCTGCTAGCACAATGCAAACTACACAAGGTGGGACTACAGAACTTGCTAGCACAATGCAAACTACATACGTTATGACTACAGAACCTGCCAGCACAATGCAAACTACACAAGGTGGGACTACAGAACCTGCTAGTACAATGCAAACTACACAAGGTGGGACTACAGAACCTGCTAGCACAATGCAAACTACACAAGGTGGGACTACAGAACCTGCTAGCACAATGCAAACTACACAAGATGTGACTACCGAACCAGGAAGCACAATAAGAGCTATGCAAGGTGTGACAACAGATTCTCACGACACTTCAGAAACAACACAAAGTGTAACCTCTGAAACGGGAAGCACTGTGTGGGAAAGGAGTACCCTTTTACTTGGTACAACTGACATAACATTTCATTCTACACAGGAAATGAGTACTTTGATTGGTAGCACAAGACAGACTACAGAGGCCTTGACTACGATGAGCCCCACAACAGAAGAACCAATACCAAGTAAGTTATACAATGCCCTGAGAGAGTTATGTATTGATATGAACCTGTTAAATATTGGGATAACCTGAAGCGTGCTTTTATAATTACTGCCATTTATAAACTAGTGTTAGTTATGATACATAACAGTACACATTTTGTACAATGACTTGCCACAAATCAAATATTGTCTAAAGCATGGAGCAAGTGTTATATGTGATATAGACCTATACTGATACCACATAGAACTATCCTTATAACCCCTCGTCTGATAATATAACCATCTATCATTCAGGACATTCTCTAACTTACCAGGTCCCCATTTGTACAGTGTTTACAAGGGCACAGAGATAGTCAATATAAATTGTGCGAGACAGTGATGATCAGACTAGACATATGCGGACTACAAGTCAGTCCAGTCCGTCTAACTATTGAACCAGCATGACTATATAACAAGCAAAATTCTTGAACTCCAGAAAAATCATGTCATCTTTTCTTTTAAGATAAATTCATGATAAAATTTTAACTATTGGTGACTCTTTTCGCAGGTGTAGATGTCATCTCGTTAGTTGTTGTCATGGAACCTGGTTCGGAGTATCTCGAATGGTCAGACCCAGTTGTCCTAGCATTCGACGTGTTCGCCTCAATCAATGAAAACTCGTCGAGTTTAAATGGCATTGGTCTGTGGAATGTTTTAGTATTTGTTTCAGATGAAGCAAACGTGGAGACAAATGACACCATCATGGCCCAGATCTCACAAGAGCAAGAAAACCAGGACGTAATACCAGGAGAAGATCTGTATTTTAATAACAGTTTTGTTAGCTTAAATTTGACGGGAATGTTATGTCCAGAAATGAAATACCTCTGTTTGAAGTTGACGAAAGGAGATGGACGGAATGTGGATTTCATTCTTCATGGTGATTTAACAACCTGTGTTCCTGTGGTTTGCCGTGGTAAGTCATACACTAACGTCTATATATTATACATAGCTAGCCGCACAGCCCAATGGTTGCAACTGTTGAATGTATGTCGAAGCTCTGTTGGTGAAACTTGAGCCACAAAAGTTCCTGTTTTCCTCGTAAATTTGTAAAGATGTTCTCTCCATATCAATAACAAGCCATTGGATTTATTTAGTAGTACACCATTTGCATATTATAATTATATTGTTGATGACAGACAAATAGTTAGAATGTTTTGACGCTTTCTTTCTATCACATATCAATGAGTAACAGATTGAATGAAAGTTTATCCAGCAGTTCTATCATTTCTGTCTACAGGAGTCGAGCTAACAGCTACCCTTGAAGTTGACAGTGGGACTACTCTGTTGGAAGGTGCCAGCGATCAGAGTTTTAATTTTACATTGACATTGGATCCACAACATAATGCTGGGAGTATTGAGGGTGAAAACTTGTGGCTTATCAACACCTTCTTTAGCCAATCCGAGGACATGTCCGGGAGCAGGATCGAGGAGACTGCACACACCCTGACAAGTGACCAATCAGACCTCTCGTTATATGCTGGGACTCAAGAATCCATCATCCTAGAGAAGGAGGTAGACTTGACTGGGTTGGTATGCTACGAGGCGGCCTACTTTTGCGTCATCGTTGACAAGAACGATCTGGCTTCGCCAAACTTTACGTTTATTGAACCTGCTATGGATTGTACATATATCGAATGTAAAGGTATTCATCTTTCCTTTGTTACACTTTTTAAACGAGAATTTTCAAACTACCCTAAAAGTCGTTGTAGGAGTGCTCATTTGATGACTATTGTACCAAAAACTCGATAATAACGATATATGAAGGGCAGTCAGTTGACCTCTAACCTACGAGGGAATAACTTAGTTACACAGGACGAATGCACGGAATCTATCAGTTGTCATGATGAGTTAGTTAAACAGGACAAAGTTCTCTGACTAAAATTCAAGGAACAGGAGTTTGACTCCTACATGTGTTAATTTTTGTCCTCACTACATTTATTGTCTCTCATCAGAGTCAGAGATTCAACATTAAGAAACTGTTATGATATGCGATCAATTTCTAAGAGAAAAGGTATTATACATCTCTAATTTGTATATTTCTTCAGGTGTTGACATTGCTAATACCATCCTTACGCTCGGCACTGGTAAGGAAGTAAACGAACACTCACCCGGACATACTTTCAGCTTTGACGTCACTCTTATCTCAAGTGATGACTTTGGTAGTATTCAAGGAACGAATTTATGGGAAGTTACAATTTTTGTGAGTTCAGATGGTAACATTACAGGCGATAGATATGCAGAAACAGTAGCCGATGTATCACAAAGTATGCGAGATCAAAGTTTATTTGGTGGTAGCAATGCAATTATACAGGATGTGCTGGTAACCTTAGATCTTGGGAGTTTGGATTGTCGACAGTTAAAGTACGTCTGTGCAGAAGTATCACGTGATAACTCTTCCAACCCAGAGTTCACTTTATCAGGGAATCTACAGGCTTGTTCCGAAATCACATGTCAAGGTTAGTTCTCTTTCTTTACATAATATAAACACTGTTACTGTATAAAATGTCGCAGTGACCTCAATTTGCATATCTTTTCTAATTTTCCTAGGGCACTATTCAGGAGCACATCAACTTTATTTATTCTTTGGCTTAATTATATTTCGCTATTTTTCATCCGCAGGGGTCGAAATTACCAATACAGGCTTGAGTATCACAGTTGGCGACTCAATCATC
Source organism: Glandiceps talaboti (assembly GCF_964340395.1). Lineage (NCBI taxonomy): Eukaryota > Metazoa > Hemichordata > Enteropneusta > Spengelidae > Glandiceps > Glandiceps talaboti. The sequence goes on from NC_135568.1 coordinate 2,811,474, forward strand.
GAAAGATCTGGAATCCATCCCATAACCTTTGACGTCATCCTTTCATCCAATCCAACAGCAGCTAGCATATCTGGCACCCGTCTGTGGGAAGTCGAAGTTTTTCTTACAGATATAGAGTTCGATTATCAGAACTCTCAACTTCGCACCACCCCAGCGCTGTTATCATCAGTTGAAGATGCAGATCTGACGGCTGGTACACCTCTGGCTCTAGCCGGAATAGATGCATCCCTGGACCTTGGATTGTTGACTTGTGATGATATGGTTTACATTTGTGTTTCGGTTACACGAAACTCAATTAGTACTCCATATTTCACATTGAATGGAGTTCCTGATCAGAATATCCTCACTGTGTGCCAACAAATTGTCTGCACAGGTATGGACAAACATACAAATGTTGCAAAAATACAGAAACTAGCCAGATGCGTTATAATTCTGTGCTGTTTTAAATTCATGTACCTCGTCAGATGACTGTCGAGTGTTTTGCGTGCCTACCAATGGTTACGAATTCTTTATCGTTGCCATGACATTTGGTGATCTACATGTAGTTTTGAACAGAAACCCCCCAAAACGAGAAACATGTTTCGACTGTTTTTGCGAAGCTTTATAATAGTATCACAAAGTATTGCTTTACATAGATGTATGATTATTATCGCTGCGGCAGACTGGTCGATTATGTGAGTGCTGTCTTGAAGTTAGATGGTTTCAGTTTATTTAGAATAATATATATCTAAGCGAAACACTACGAAGTTGGATACTGGTATTTCGAAAGAATGGTAATAAGTAACATGTATAAAAGAAAAAGCTTTCATAAACATTTTCTTTTGTATTTCCAAGTAATTCCGAGTAAGAGCAAGGAAAACTTTCGAATATTCCAAGTATTTGTGAGTAAGAGCAAAGACAATACATAATATTATTTCTTTACCTCCTCTCTCTCTCTCTTTTGTTACCAAAGGACTCATAGTTACATCGACAGAACTAAATCTACCTCCTGGATTTTATTTTCGTGAGTACACATCGAACCAGACCTTAACTTTTGACGTCACCATGTCAGCTTTAGCAGACGGAGCAGGTATCACTGGGTCAAATTTATGGAGTCTTGAGATTGAGGTGTCTGGTTTGGATGGCACTTTGCTGGACAGCAGAGCTGTATTAATACCTGGAGACCAAGACAATACAAGTCTAGCAGCAGGTGGAAATTTGACGTTGGCAGCTGTGGAGACAATGATATCTGTCGAGGAAATCTGCCAACCACACTTCAAAGTCTGTGTTATTGTGTCCAGAAACCCAGAGACTGTTCCAGTTTACACTTTGGAATCTGACAGGTCGCAGCTCATAAACTGCACTGAAGTTTTCTGTGCTGGTAGGGACACACATAGTTTTTAGCTATGAAGTTTAAAAACTTCTTAATCTTTCGAAATTTTACAAAGTATTTCCTGAAATCAAACTCGATGAAAAAAGTCATATTTTAATGAAAGCAGATACAACCAAAATACCAAACAATCAAAGCTTTTTAATTATGGCTGCTGTAAAATTTAAGTTACTTAGGAAAACGCAATGAAAAGTTGATATGTTTTATATCCCATCTTTTTCTTACAGGTGTAATTATTACTGATGTCAGCCCTACTTTAACATATGGACAAATAGTTGCTAAGGGAGACAGTGCACATACAACTTCCCTTGATGTAAATATTACATCATCCAGTTTAGGCACAAGCATACTTGGTAGTGGCAGTTGGCAACTCGAGACATTCTTGAGTAATAGCGCCACCGCAAGTCCAAAACTTTTACCAGTTACTCCAAGTCTGACCGTGGCACAAGCAAACACACAGTTGGTTGCAGGTGAAACAGCAAGCATCACAAGCATTCAAGTTGATTTTGACACATCATCATTGCTGTGTTCAGACTATAGTTACATTTGCGTGTCTTTGAGTAAAGGGAGTTCTCCTGTTCCTGATTTTACCCTGGAAGCAAGTCCGAGTTATGACGTACTAACTGGATGTGTACAGATTAGTTGTGAAGGTAATGGGAGGAATATTCATATCATAGCTTCAGTATAATATCCCTGGTATATATATATAATTATAACAGTTTGGTCTATAACAATAATCTGTATATACATGTGGCAATAATCTGTCTATAGACAGACAAGGAAGAAACCTTGTATCTGGTCTATAGCAACCGTCACTGACAAAAAACAATTTAATGCCAATATCATGCCTCGTTTTGTTTACAACTTTCTGTAACTTTTCAAGACTGATAAGTCAGTTTTATGCACAAAAATACATTACATTTTATCAACCGTTGTAATAACACTATACACTTGGACTGTTCTACTTAGAATTTGACAATATAACAACACGTTGTTTTGTAAGTATTGTAAATAGTAAAAAACCTAACTTATCCATACGTATCTCCACAGCGGTTGTACTTGGTGCTACAGTTAGCAGCATCAACACTACATCGTTTCTTTTATCTTGGAACGAGCCTAACGGCGATTACAACAATTATTTCATCCTAATTTCACCCTTGGAAAATGATTTACAGTCACCGATAATTCTTGCAAGAAACGAGACATCTTTAGAGTTTGAAGGATTAACACCGGGGAGAGAATATACCGTAGAAATAGGACTGGCTGAAGACGGGAGTCGAAAAGATACCGCCACAGACACAGTCACTATCAGAACAAGTAAGTATAAAAAAGTCAATTTATATAAGTGTATTTGTTGGTTCTTTTCTTTGTTTTTTTTCACGTCTTAATTTATTTCTGGTTTAATTTTACATAATGTATAAATAAACAGTCGCATCTTACAACTATTTTATCCTGATATTTCGTGCTCGACTAAAATAAACACTCTCTCTCTCTGCCTCACCGAATATGAACTAACCGAAGTAGACAATGCGTCACTATAACAACCAACTACGTGTCATTGTTCTTATAATTTTGTTCCATATAGCGATATTTCGATGACTTCATATTAACTTTTGTCATGTTTTAACTATCTTCTCCGTAGTTCCAAATTCAGTAGATGTTCTGAACATAGAAAGTGTTACATCCACACAGTTTCTTGTCCGATGGAATCGACCTGACGATGATTTCGACCAATATGAGGTCAAATTGGAACCCGAGGATGGTAATACTGCTCCGCTGTCAATTCTATCATCAACTGAAAACGAGCTACTGTACACAGGACTTGTACCAATGACACAATACACGGTTACTATAGTAACACTATCGGGGGCTGTACGAAGTGAAGCAACGTCGGCACAAACCATTACAGGTATGTTTTAAAGAAACATGGCTACGTCTGTTCAAAATATTGCGTATACACCATTTATGTCATGTTTAGGTTATCCCTATTGAATTTCCACCAATATTTTAGAATATTGTAACTAACTGTAAAGAACGTCATTTGGTACTTCTCTCTGTACCAGTCACATTCCCTATATCAGGTTGAATTATTATAATAACTCCAAGTTTATGAATAATCATATGTATACATTTCGCACAATCATGGATTATTTCGATTACTTTTGGTCAATATTACATAAAACTAATCACCACGACCTTCTTCCAGAATCCATACGGCCATTCTTACAAGTTGCCTCGTACTCTACAACAAACATCACAGTTACAATAAACGTGAACAGCCTTATTGTTCACGGGTATGTGGAGCTGTCCTATATTCCGACTGATGCCGAATCCATTCCGATAATTCTGAACATAACTACGACGGAGTACACATTAACCGATCTGGTGGCAGGTAGAAGATATAGCATAGAGGCCATTAATGTCGCTGACGTGGCAGGACAACGGGTAACAAGTACTACTGCCAGAGTTTATCAACGTACCGGTAAGGCTTCTGTTTCTGTTCAGTTGCATATTTGCCTTTTACCAAACGACGAGTCCTGTGTAAACTTTTGTTGTACATACATGAGTGCCACGATAGGGCTGGACAACACGACGTATCATACATACTTGAGTCTAAGATAGATCTCGACAGTGTAAAGATAGCTGGGTGTGTCGTACAGTTATGTTCACAAAATATATATTATACCCATCACGGTTACCATGGTGAGACATTCATGACATTCTAATCTTCTTCATTGTAGATCCAAGTCCTCCCGGTGCGATCAGTTTGTTGTCAGCCACGGAGAATTCAATAAACATAGAGTGGGAACATACCGATGGAGATTACGATTTCTACCGTCTGACTTATTCACCTGCACCCCAAGGAATCACCTTACCAGTTAAGATTCCCAATGGTAGTCCAGTGGTTCAAATAAGAGAGTATCTTATCAGTGGTCTCACCGCTGCTACTGATTACACTTTTAGTGTTTCTACAGAAAGTGCTGGGATCATAAGTGATGCTGTGTCAGCCATCTTCAATACATGTAAGAGTTTCTGTTATGTAATAACCTTTCACTGTGTATTAGTATAGTATTTCGATGAAAGCGTGGTATGTAAATATCCTTTTCTATTATTGAAAATATTATAGAACCAAACTATGGCGTGCGACCTACGTAATCAGTAATAACGAACTACCACTCCTTTTCACATGGCATATAGTTGTTGAATACAGTAGGGCCCTACTGTGTGTGGTGGTGGTGGTGGTGGTGGTGGTGGTAGTAGTAGTAGTAGTAGTAGTAGTAGTAGTAGTAGTAGTAGTAGTAGTAGTAGTTGTTGTTGTTGTTGTTATTGTGGTGGTGGTGGTGGTGGTGGTGGTGGTGAAGATGGTGATCCAAAATGTACACAATCATACCGATGTACTTCATACTGATATATACTCCATCGTTGCTAAGTCCATCTTATTTAATTGTATCAAGAACAATTACTTTTACTAAGTCAACTCATTCGTATTTAGCCATATTTCCTCAGTTTTGTACACAGTTTACCACTTCATTGTATATAGCTAGGGCAAATACGAATAACTGCTCCATTTGGAAAGATGATGATGATGATGATGATGATGATGATGATGATGATGATGATGATGATGATGATGATGATGATGATGATGATGATGATGATGAAAGAAAAGGAAAATGAGACGAGAGAGGAATAAAGAGAGGGGATATTTACTAACTTTATATTTTTGAGATATAGATTAATGAAGTGATATATAATCATTTATTGAATACCATATTTTCATTTGCATTCTCATAGTACCTGTTCGTCCAGGACCTGTGACAGTCGACGAGGTAACAAGGACAAGTGCCACAATATCGTGGACCCCAGCACTCGCAGGACTTCATGTCAGTTACAAAGTCAGCTATTCGCCTACAACTGCGGGTGCCATACCGACATCACCATTCGAGACCAATGACACAAGCTTAAATATTACAAATCTGCTTTCAGCAACAGTGTATACATTTCTTGTACAGACAAAGTTAGACGATTTGTACAGCGAATCGAGGCAAGCAGTAGCCACAACTTTAAATAACGGTGAGTATAAATCGGCACAACACAATTTGTGACGCAACAGTAAACGTAAGGCAACCGATGTGTCACTTGAAATGGTCATATGAATGAGAAATTGGTATATATTTTTTTACCTTTTAATTAATTTTATGTTTTTCTACTTGGGAATCCAATGGGAAACATCATAGATTATGTCCTTGTTTGTAACTCAGGAATTGTAAAGATATAGAAAGTGTAAGTGTTTGTTATCGTAGGTAATTATAAAGCGCTTTGAAAACAACAAAGATAAGCACAGGTAATTATTAACGTTAGTTCATTCTTTGGAAGAGATTGTCGCTTTGTCCCCTGGCATCTAAACATAGAGTGACTAGTTGTGTTTAGCCCGTTTGTATACAGATAACTTTCTGTACAATAACAAACCTTATGCACAGCTTTAGTTTTTTTTCATCATATCAGTCACAAGTAGTCTAGCAGTCAGTAGTTACACGTTTATCTTCACTTCTAAATCTAACCCTAGGTTCTACCTTATTTCTTTACAGTACCATCGGCTGTTAGCTATGTTAATGTGGCATTGACTACTTCAAACCAAGCTTCAGTCTCAATAGGAG
>NC_135568.1:2820000-2835000 GCF_964340395.1 Glandiceps talaboti
GTGTGTGTGTGTGTGTGTGTGTGTGTGTGTGTGTGCGTACATGTCTTTATAAATGACTCATTTATGTATTATGTATTTCAGCAATACCCGACCCGGTCCCAGACGTCATAACCACGGAAACTCAAATGGCATCTACTGCTTCGAACACCATCAAAATCAAATTTAGTAATAACATATTCGACGGCTCTAACGGTGCAGTTGTTAATTACGCAATCCTTGTAACACAGGATGGGGGTAAATAATTGTAGTTTTTCATTCTCAAAATATTTAGCTCATCTTTGCAACATACAAGAATAGAATAATTGATATGTTGACGATCACTGTGAGTGTTTTACTACGTCTATATCAAAGTTGAGTTTTTTATCCGTTTATTCAAATCACAAGGTCACGTATCAAAATAGCACATTCATGTGCATTTAAACACAATGTTATCTAAGATCTAAGATACGACATTGCTAATGTTATGTCATACATTTCATCCAAAGCTTTTTAAGGTACAGATTTCACAAATGACGTCATACTGGTAGGCTTTTCAATTCTGGCTCGAATTAAAGGGCACAAGCTGAGTTTATATGTGTTTAGGGGTAGGTTTTGCTGCTATGCAATCAACTGTTCTAACAATCCTAGAAGACGTAACGTTATATAGCAGACAGGCATCAACATTAATATTATATTGGAATGTCGTTTTATTTCAGTATTTTCACTTGTAAGAGTAAAAACTTATAAACTCAATGTGTGCCACTTTAACCATTTCAGTTTGGAAAACAGGTAACTAGGTAACTGGCAGAGATATAGGTAAAATTGATTATGTGTCCAATTTGTCCAAATGGTACATGTTCACTCTTTGAAAGTAACACATTTTGCTTTCTTTTTAAATCGATGTTTACACTCCATGTTGTATGACATTTATATATTACAGCTGAAAATGTGGCGGTATCGGACCCACCACTTTCATACAACGATGTTCAAAGCTTCAAGGTATGGCCGCCTTACCTAACTAGTTCACCATTCGACCCATTCGACGGCTTAACAGGCGCGAATAGGAGAAAACGAGATTCAAGGGTGTTTGTAGATTATGTGATTGGGAGCGAGACGTGCACGTCTGATGTTGAATACTGTAATGGGCCACTAAACCCTGGCACGAAATACAGGTACGTAAAATTGAACATTTGTTTATTTCGTCCATAAGATAAGCCGTATTCCAGTAACCCACCTAACAGTCAATCCTTTTTCAAAGACGATGCCACAAGATGGCGCCTCATGATCACTTGTGGAAAAATGAGGACTGGATCGCATGGCAATCATCATGATAAAAAAGTATTGAACAAAATGGCTAAAACGGGGGGGGGGGGGGGCAACTCTGCGAGTTACTAAAATGGCGCGAGATGGGATGTTGTCCCTTTCGAAAACATCGTTTGACACAGTGTACTAAAAAGTATGGTGTTATTGTATACTTCCATCGGTCAATCATGTTACTTGTATGATCTATAATTCAATGAAAACCATGAAAAAGACACTGCTAAAGTACACGTGTATTGTTGTCTTGTTTGAAATAGGTATGCTGTACGTGGTTTCAATGAACTTGGTAACTACACCGATACACCATTTTCTGAGCCGATTCAAACAAGTAAGTATATGTTATTTTAGACAGACTGGACCTGTCAACGACAAGTCCACCAAGGCAGTGGTCGGTTACTGATCGAATTTTATTATTCTTATAAGTGAGCAGTTCTCTAAATACCTTGACTGGCGAATGATTTACTTTGACAAGTTGGTCGATAGGTCTGGTGTTAAATAGATCGATCAAGTTTGATCTGATCGATAAGACAATATAACTTTATCCTAGGAGCAGTCAGATTCGATTAATTGATTGGTGAGAATCACCATACATCAGAGAACGATAAATATGTAAAGGACGAGTGAGTGTACAAATAAAAAACAAATGAATACATAACAATGTACATTAAACAAATGCAAATGAATATCGTAAACACAGTGGTTGTTTGTTTGATTGGACCATGAATGTAAGGGCAACATAATCCGTTATAAAAATTGGTAATATTTTTCTTAAATGATATTCTTTAGTACCAATTGATCTGGTATGTTAGTTTGTTATTTGTTTCATCGATGCTTTAGATTTGAAGGGGTTTGTAGAGATTCAAAATACAATATGTTTTTTCAATCAAATGTAACCATCAACTACACCGTATTAATATACATGCATATATAATGTAAATGCTTTTCTCCTCTCTGTCTAGATATGAACACGTTCTGGATATTGTATGCTGCCATAGCTGGCGTTGTACTCTTGGGAATCATACTAAGTATTTGGATGGCGTACTATTGTTGGTACAAGACAAGAGTGTATGTATTTAACATGACATTTTCTATCTACGTAGAGACTGTCTGTCTGTCTGTCTGCCTGTCTGTCTGTCTGTCTGTCTGTCTGTCTGTCTGTCTGTCTGTGTATCTCTGTCTCTCTCCCTCTCTCTGTCTGTCTGTCTCTGTCTGTCTGTCTGTCTGTCTGTCTGTCTCAAGTGATTGGTGAGCATGAAAGCAAAATATAACCTCTCTCTTTCTCTCTCTCTCTCTCTCTCTCTCTCTCTCTCTCTCTCTCTCTCTCTCTCTCTCTCTCTCCAAATAATGCAAACGCTAACAGTCGGCCATATCATAATTAAGATTATTCGATATGTAAAGTCTGTATATCTGTCTAGTATTACGAAGCACTTAATTTGCATGATAAGTATAACTTAGTAAGATCCCCTACATATTAATATTTCACAGGCCAAAAGAACCACGTCCAGTGAAGAATGCATACGTCAACACGAGCTACATACCTCCTGTAGAACGAAAAGAAATACTGGAAGTAAAAGTGAAAGAGGAAGAACCTCAGGGATTTTATGTAAAGAAATCAAATACATCAAGGTAGGTTGGTTTTAGAGTGGCATATGTCAGGGAAGCCAAATACCATACTGTAAACAAGAAGAAAAACCGAAGAAGCAAATACACATGCATATTAACAAATGCAATTTCTTGATTTTACAGTAAAATTTCAGATTTCCATTTTGGGAATGTATTTGTATGGTCATTTGTAACACACTACATGCATATGTAAAACCCCTCACAATAACGATGTTTCTCTTACCTAGATCTATTCCTCTGGCAGTGTTCCGAGAATATGTTGATAAACTTAGTGAAGATGATAACCAAGGATTTGAAGACGAGTACAATGTAAGTATTGCTTCTTTGTTCAATCAATCAATCAATCAATCAATCAATCAATCAATCAATCAATCAATCAATCAATCAATCAATCAATCAATCAATCAATCAATCAATCAATCAATCAATCAATCAATCAGTAAGTCAATCAGTAAGTCAGTCAGTCTGTCTGTCTGTCTGTCTGTCTGTCTGTCTGTCAGGAAGCCAGTCAGTCAGTCAGTCAGTCATGAAGTCATGAAGTCATGAAGTCAATCAGTCATGAAGTCAGTCATGAAGTCAATCAGTCGGTCAAAAATAATTTTAATGCTCCAGGCTCAAAAATCATACTTTTGTTCACTGGCACCAGAAAGAGGTCGATCCAGACCCAATGCATGTTGGAACAGATGGGTTAGAATGCCTGATATTACTGTTCGACGAAATGAAAATGAAGACGTAATTTATCAGCTGAGTGGAATCTACACATGCTTGTTTTTATATTATTGTGTATGATGTGAAAAGTTATTTGTGTTTAGATTTTTTACGCCACATCTTACAGTTTGATTGATGGGATGGAGACTGTGAAAAAAAAACCATAACAACGAATCTTGTAGCTTGTGATAAGGACTTACTTATTGTTAATATGTTGAAATGGAGATCAGAGAAATACTAAGATTTGTAATGAAGACATATTAATAATAATTACTTTCCATGTAACTTATTCACAGGAACTTTGTAAAGTTGTTTTCCGAAAGTCAACGCAAATTGGTCAACGAGTATCAAACAGAACCAAAAATCGCTTCTTCACTATTATACCACGTAAGTGTATAGTTTTTTCTGAGAGAGAGAGAGAGAGAGAGAGAGAGAGAGAGAGAGAGAGAGAGAGAGAGAGAGAGAGAGAGAGAGAGAGAGAGAGAGAGGGGGGGGGAGAGGTTATATTTTGCTTTCATGCTCACCAATCACTTAATCACTTGATAAGACATTACATATTTGAGTAGCACTTATTACTGAGCTGTTTTTTTTGAATGATCGATTTGTGATACCATGCAAACAATCTTGTTAGCTTGCAACGAAAGTGATGTAATACTTGCTGTGTTATAAATAAAACTACAGTTGGACTAAAGAAAGCAGGGTGCCATTCAAACTGATACAGCTAACAGTCACTAAGTTGGTGAATGTACATGATGCATTTTACCTCAATGAAAACAGATGTGGTTACGATGACATCTTCACCAACAATGTTGTGGGAAGTTTAATTGGAATGATTGTACTAATCATCATTAATTTCCTCTTTCTCGCAAAGATGACGATGACAGAGTTTTATTACGTGGATCTGGTAATGAGGACTACATAAATGCTAGTTACATCTCGGTAAGAAAAGACTAAAATTATTGTTAAGTAATGCGACACTTGAATTGATTGTCAGAATTATAACATTGATATGCATTCCCCACGTTCTTGCTTTCCGTTATGATATTCTATATTAAAGTACAAGTTGGTCAAAAGTAATAGAGAAAGGACCACTTTCCCTTAGATTTTATACTATATAATAGGGGTGAATCGTCTAGTGTCTCGTGCTAGGTACCTGTGCAAGCATAACATGAGGAAATGTGTAGACGAGGACACAGCCTGCGTAACAGGGCATTCAAACCAACCATCCTGAATTGTGCATTGTGGAAAATATCATGGCATCATTCAATTAATGAATCGCAAATAGTCTCTATTTGTATGGACACACGATGTAGTCTTAGTAATCCAGATGCTAGACTTACAGGAGAACTATCTGTCTGATCATCCCAGCGTAGGTATAACTACAAAGAGGGTTTCCTAAATAATTGACCTTGTAGCCATATATTGAGAACTTTTTCTTTTGTTAACAGGGTTCAGCTGGGCCTCACACGTACATCGCAACACAAGGACCATTACCAGAAACTACAGACGATTTCTGGAAAATGGTTTGGCAACAACGGGTTTCTACTGTCGTTATGATAACACAGTGTTTTGAAGAGGGCAAGGTATTTATTTTAAAATTATTTATTTGCACTAGGTCGAAAATGTGGCGCTTTCAGAAATAGCAAATATGTCTGTACGTTGTGAAAATATTTGTCAATGTATGCACTATGTTTATGAATGTGTCCCATTGGCCAATGAAATATAATAGTACATAGTCTTTACAACGGATATAGAAATCCCATGGTATATGGGGTTGCAAAAGTTTATCGAGGAAAATACATTATCCGTTTTGATATTAAGTTTTGTTGGTGGTCGAGATATACATGTTTTGATGCCAGTGCATCTTTTTATATGTTATTTTCAATCTTTTTTCAGGTCAGATGTCACAAGTATTGGCCAGAATATGGTGAGCCAGTAAGATATGGCCGTGTTGAAGTAAGGCTGACATCTGAAACAGAGTTACCTGACTGGACGATACGAGATTTCGCTATAGAAAAGGTACGACTCAATTGACGGACCCAGAATCAGTAAAACAGTTATTTCAATATTCATAAACGGATAGTAATTTCCAACCAGATTGTTAAAATCTGTAGGTACTTGTTACAACTACTCTTCAAACAAGAAAAATCAAAACAAAGTAACAACCTTCCATCTTTACTAGCAGTTCGTTCTTACCATATTCCGAATCATGATGTTTCAAGATGTCATTGACCATACGATATTGCTTTTTTCAATTCTGAGCAAGTCATTTTCTAACTCTTGAACATTCTATAGGGAAACGGTCGACACTAATCACAACTACCGGACAAGTCTGTCTAAAATAATCTATGAATACACAGATTGCAGTCTCCTAATATATTTCCCTACCTGTAATAACACTGGGATTTGATTGTATATGTCAAAGACAAACGATATAAACCAGGTAACTGGAATGATTAATAATCTGTTTACTTTCATCACAGGGCGGTGAAATCCGAGCTTTACGTCAATTCCAATACAATTCATGGCCGCATCAAGGCATTCCGTATGATGCTGACCCTGTAATGCGATTTATTAGGAGTGTCAGAGGTCAACTCAAACGATCAAGTGGTCCTTTAGTTGTACACTGCAGGTATGATATCAATAATTCCTAACAGTCCAAACAATTGTATTCATTATTAACACGTGTGTTAAGCCCTCCAATATATCCTTTTCGCCGAGAATCAATAGTTCGTCATACAGAATGACTCTTGGTTCAAAATTGAGGTTTTCAAGTTTGATATATTTACAACTTCAATATTGTATTTTATTTATTGCTATTGTGTGATTCACTGATACAACGAGTGATATGTGGTACATAACTTGATAAGTTGTCTGTTACTCGACAATTAGTTGTTACGGTCGGTGCACATAGGAAAGCAATACATACAAACAATAGATTTAGTTTCTGTTTCCGTACGAATATTTCTCGACTTGCTAGTCTACGCCTACGGCATCATGAATAATGTTGGTTACTTCAACATTTGATATTTGAATAATTGAATTTCTTTATGCTTGTGGGACCTAGAATATGCATTTTCATCAATCTTGCACAACGCGACCTCCATAAAATAAAGTTATTTAATTGGCAAATGAAGTTTGCCTCATGTACACTTGGGCGAGGCATTCTGGGAAACGAACACAGGGAGGAGCTCCAAATTTCTTTAAACAATAACCTTAGTATAGTTTTAGCAAGGGGGCTGCTGTATGATGAACATTGCCATGGTTACCCATGTGAGACATCTTTACATTTATTTTGTTACAGTGCTGGTGTTGGCCGTACCGCTGTGTATATAGCCCTCGATAGAATTCTAGAAAAGAATTCTTCAAGAGTGGATATTTTCCGAACAGTGTTAACAATGAGAAAACAACGGCCTTATATGATACAAACACAGGTATGTATCGAAGCACTTGGGTGTTTATAATAGAGACCATTGAACAGATCACTCCTTCTAACTTGGAAAAAAAGTTTTCAAACTTTAACCGAGAATTGGAACTGCTATACAATTGAAATATTCTATGTATTGTCACCGACAAAGAATATACATATTTGTAAGACTTGCATTTGAATGAAGAAGCCATTGTACCTTTCCTCGAATTCAACATGTGACAATTTCGAACTCGTGTTACAAAAACGCTGAACTGACCTAGACAATGCTTTCAACTGTCGCAACTTCAGGATTGTCTTGCCAACGAAATGCAGAAGTAGCAAAAGCACCACTAATTAAGACAAGTAATAAGAACACCGCTAATATATGTATATACCTAGTAGTGACAACTGACTGGTATCTCTTACAGAGTCAATACGAGTTCCTCTATTATGCAATTTTACAATACATCAAAGAACAGGGCTTGGAGCCTAACTGGAGTTTTGCAAAGCCGATGGATGGCAACTGGAGTATGACAAGTAAGTTCATGATAACTGTGTATGTATGTATGTATGTATGTATGTATGTATGTATGTATGTATGTATGTATGTATGTATGTATGTATGTATGTACGTATGTACGTACGTACGTCTGTCTGTCTGTATGTCTGTCTGTCTGTCTGTCTGTCTGTCTGTCTGTCTGTCTGTCTGTCTGTATGTATGTATGTATGTATGTATGTATGTATGTGTAAATTTAAATTCTATATTATTAATATGTACATTTCTCTCTGTCTTCGTCACACAGATGGACATGGGTCAGGATCAAGGAGAAGTCCAAGTGGACATAGATCACTGGGTCCAACTGATAACGGAACGAGTCCTTTCAGTACATTCGACATGGTTGATGTATAACAATAACAATTGTATATAAACACGATGTGTAGGGCAAAGAACAGTAGACCATACAACCAAACAAATAAAATTTGACGTCATACGAACGTTTGTTTTAGGAATTATAGCTGATCAGGGTAGTGTCAAGTGCCAGTGCCGTTTGAACATGATGAAAGTTTCAAAACCAACCTTTCGCTCAAGATTAAATTTGTCACTAGACTACCAATAGACTGACCAACTTTTAGTGAAGATATTTTTGTTTACTTGATGACAAAGATATTCCCGTTGCAGCTAACGCAGATTTTACGACTAGATAAGTTCAACCCATGCTGAAGATAATTAATGTAATCGTCGAACCACAGACAACTAACTGAATATAATACATGTACAGATTTACTGGACAGTAAATCTACTGGTCGCCAAATATGTTGTATTGATTTAATATGAAGGTGCTGTTTTCAAAGACCAAACAAATATTTATCGCTTGTGCATTCTCTTTATGTAAAGGATTTGCCATATACTTTTAATAATATTTTTTTTGAAAAATATGTTCCTCATATTGGAATAATATTGAGGCTAAAAGCAGAATCTAAAGATGGCGCTTCAATTGAAATTTTTTAAAGATTCAAATACAAAAAAAATTGTGCCAGCTGCTTTGTAGGTGCCTTCGGATAGGGGTTTATAACACAATTTATAGGTTTTTAGATACTTTTGTATTTTCTTTTTGTTACTAGGCGATTTTCTAGTAAAACTAGTGTAATTATATATTCGTGAAAGTGGCAATACTGCAATGACTAACTATAATTTGGATTTGCCAAATTATATTAATTTTACTTTGTAACAAAAACGCCAAGTCTGTGTATATATATATTTCTTACATTAAAATATTTACAACTATAACAGGGTTAGTTTTAAGTATGTAAACATTTAATTTTATTTTGCCTTTAATTAATATTGTTTTCCGTTTAACACCGCGAGATTTGAAATAAATAAATTATTGAAGACTTTAGCGGGTTACGAGAAAATGACAATCTAAGATTTTAAAACTTATGAAGATAATTCAATATGATGTCGAATAGATCAGTTATGTGCCTACTAATTTCAATATTTATTGAAAAAATTGTTATTTATTTTTGCTTACCATTTTGGTATGTCAACACTAATAAATCAAATCACGACAAAGTGATATATTAAATCACAATTTTAGTCAAGTTTTAGTCTCATGTCAGATGATGTAATGTTTAGTCTAAAACTACAAAGTACTTCATCAAATGTACTAAATTCTTGCCACTGAACAACTTCAATGCAGTAATGCTTGTATATAGATATGTCAGCCTTGTCATGAATGGTAAAAGAGATACAGGCTGGGTTACATTAATAAAATCACTTTCATAAAGAATAATAATAAAGAATGCTTGTAAATGAGACAGCAGTTTTGAATCCGGTCATTTGTCACCTTTATTGACATTTTCTGAAGTGTGAGAGGATAGGGAATAGTTGCATAGCAATTACAAAACAAATTATTAAACTAATCTAGTCTAGTTACTCAAATATAGAGATATTAATGCAAGCTAATCTGTTAAGGTTATTATATGAAGATTTCAACTTTTGAGACACTACATACAATTTATAGTAGAAGCACAGAAGCTTTCGCCCACACCTGTGGATTTATTCACCAGTCTGCTGATGCCCATCAGATGATGTCTAATATCTGACGAACATCAGACTGGGGAACACGTTCACGGGTGTCGAAGTTTTGCTTTCACTACCTATCAGGTGCGTGGCGTCTCAAAAGGTGAAATGTCTATGCAAATATAGACATAACATACGACAGACGGACATTATACAGACTTATGTATGTATGTATGTATGTATGTATGTATGTATGTATGTATGTATGTGTGTATGTATGTATGTATGTATGTATGTATGTATGTATGTATGTATGTCCCATGCGTGCTATTTGTCTACCGTGAGAACTTATTCAAATTCCGGTTCCACCAGCAAATAGCCCTGTGGGTCCAAGTCCACATAATATCTGTTCAGTAAGTATGGAGCGATCGGGAATCGCAGCAAGGTAAACGTCTCGCACCCTAATAAATCACACTTAACGAGTAGAACGCACAGCAAGTACGTTTCAGACTATATAACCGTCACTTTTATTTCAGACTAAAGGATAACACAAGACAGCAGTTTGGTACGTCAGGGATAGAGGTCTAGTTTTGTATTGACAAGGCCCAGTTTCCCACTATACAACTCTCAACTCGTGCAGCATCTACCACAGTCATATGTACCGAACCAGGCCGACGGGCTAACCAGTGTAGCTGAGCTTACCGGGTCAGTGAGCGTAGAGAAGTCGGCTACGAAATCGCGAGAGTATGGAGTACTCTCTCCCCGAGATTACAGCATCCAGTGAGTCCCCATGTTGACCAACGAACTCTCGGAAACTCCCCCTTTTTTATACACTAAAACCCCGCCAAAATTAAGCTAATGAACTACAAACAAGCCTTATGTTTCGAGGCCATATTCCATGTTTGGTGAATAGCGGGAAAATATACCCCATGTGACCTGCCTACGTGGCTGAAGGTTACCGTGTAGCCGCATGCATGTATGATGTTTAACAGTATACTTCAAAATGAACAGAAATAGTTGGAAAGGACTCTACCAATCCACCCCGTTTGGTAATATTGAAGGTAGGATGAGAAGTGGACTGTTTACTAAAGATAGCATGTTGCTGACCAACAAACCATCTTTCATATTTGACAACTATAAATTAAGTATGGAAATAGTGATTTTCATTACTTTAAAGGGTAGGTCATACTATGAAAAATATTTGTACACGTATTTCGACATGACATCAATCGCCATTTCCAACATTATTACCGTATGTATGTATGTATGTATGTATGTATGTATGTATGTATGTATGTATGTATGTATGTATGTATGTATGTATGTATGTATGTATGTATGTATGTATGGTATGTATGTATGTTATGTATGTATAGTATGTATGTATGTATGTATGTATGTATGTATGTATGTATGTATGTACATGTATGTATGTATGTATGTATGTATGTATGTATGTATGTATGTATGTATGTAACTATGTATGTATGTATGTTATGTATGTATAGTATGTATGTATGTATGTATGTATGTATGTATGTATGTATGTATGTATGTATGTATGTACATGTATGTATGTATGTATGTATGTATGTATGTATGTATGTTATGTATGTATGTTATGTATGTATAGTATGTATGTATGTATGTATGTATGTATGTATGTATGTATGTATGTATGTATGTACATGTATGTATGTATGTATGTATGTATGTATGTATGTATGTTATGTATGTATGTTATGTATGTATAGTATGTATGTATGTATGTATGTTATGTATGTATGTATGTATGTATGTATGTATGTATGTATGTATGTATGTAACTATGTATGTATGTATGTATGTATGTATGTATGTATGTATGTATGTATGTATGTAACTATGTATGTATGTATGTATGTATGTATGTATGTATGTATGTATGTATGTATGTAACTATGTATGTATGTATGTATGTATGTATGTATGTGTGTATATGTGTATGTACATGTATGTATGTATGTATGTATGTATGTATGTATGTATGTATGTATGTATGTAACTATGTATGTATGTATGTATGTATGTATGTATGTATGTATGTATGTATGTAACTATGTATGTATGTATGTATGTATGTATGTATGTGTGTATATGTGTATGTACATGTATGTATGTATGTATGTATGTATGTATGTATGTATGTATGTATGTAACTATGTATGTGAAATGTGTTAGAGCAATGAAATCAATGTCAAGTATCTGAATAAAAAAGATTCTACCATATGTTTGAGTCCTTTGACAATCAAATCCAGGATAACACTGCTGTGTTCTACATTTCAGTCTTTCTACTGATGATCGTCTTGAAGCTATACTAAATTGTTTTTCAATACTTTCAATTTTCAATACATCCACTCTCTCTTCCATATATAAATATACAGGCTGTTCCTAGTCGGTTTTCACTTCAACAAGCTTAATAAAGATAGCATGTTGCTGACTAACAAACCCCCTTTCACCTCTGGTAGCCATAAATTAAATGTGAAAATAAGAAATTGAATTACTTTAAAGGGTAGGTCAAACTATGAAAAATATTTATACAGGTATTTCGACATGACATCAACAATCATTTCCAATATTATTACACTGTGTATATACAAATTGTAGTGTGGTAGGACACGAACACAAATATAGTGGTAGCACATATATGTAAGGCCTTAGAAAAAAGGTTGTGTGGTTCCGATTATGCTAAATTTTAAAATAGGTAGATTTTTGGTTCTATCTTTCTAAATTTTTTCCATATGTGTGAGTCTAGTTCAGGTAGTTATGTTTTCATTTGTTTTCCATATGGTCTCTATGTTATAGGTTTCTTCCCATCAGATGTACAGCCGTTACAGATTGGAAGAACAGTTTTATATTGTCTTCTCAAGTTGATGTAAGTTTCCGTATCCACTATTTCTTGCGAGACTTCACAACATTCGCGATTTTATTATTCATTTTCTCGAATACGTAAAAAGAAAGTTAGGGTCTGCGTGAAAAACTAGGTGAGGTCGGGAAACCAGAACCAAACCATTGTTTTATTAGGCCTAATGTAGAAACACGCATGAGCAGAAGCTGACACATGAAAACCCTTGGTAATGAATAAAACCTTTAAGGGCAGATTCTTGATTTTTGCTGTCATTTCAAGTACAACACTAGTCTAGCAAAAAACTGTATTATATTATTATACTAGTTTACGAAAAAAAGCGTCACTCAACACGTTGATCAGAGTAGAATTTAGGAATTAGAGTTGTGTATTTTAAACTGGATCGTCAGCTTAATCTGTATGACATTGGAAATGTGGTTTCTTAATACGATAACACAATTGTACAGTAATATTTGGTACATTCCTGTCCAATGCAACACGTGTAATGTGGAATGATAATTCTCATTGCCTTTGTACGGTTAGCGTATGGTGTGGGTGGGGATATTGGTCGAGATGATGAAACTCGTCTTAAACTGAGAGCAGCCGCTGCCACCAAGACAAGATACCCTGACATTTTGCAACAGGAGTTTATATAGTTGAAAATATATTTCGAGGTTGACCCCTACCAGTAATTGTGATCCAGTACACAGAAATACACATATGCAAATATCAGAGGTCAAAGTTTTTCGCATTGCGAATTGCATTGTTAAAGATGATTCACAATAGACCACTTAATCCTGTATATAAAGTATGCTTGTTTCAATAATTTCTTTGTCATCTCATCGATACACCATCGGCATCATATCGATCGATTGGTAAGTACACATGGTCCTTAATCTTCTCTGTTTTAATAATATCTAATTGACGTGTGTCTTCTACCAAATTACAATTATATTTATTATTTAATGTATTTTTTAAAATACTCAAGATTAAACCACCATGTTAACAGGACAATTTGTTCTTTCTTTATATGTTTCAAACAGGCACATTTTAAATTATTTATATCAATTAAACCCTTACCCCCGAAAAAAAGTAAATACGAAAAAGGAACATGGTGGCAAGTATTTTGTTAAAATTTAACTTAAAATATCGGAATTTTATAGTTCGTCATTTCTCACTCCGTATCAATGGTCTTGTATCACAACCAAAGGTTTTAATCACTCTAATGTTTCACCTGTTCAGATCGATCGGCTTTGTCAAACTGTCCGTTTGCTGGCTTCAATTAACGCTAGGCTAGGTTACTAGGTATTTAGTATATCGTCCCATATCACGCCACTAACTAGTAGTTATTAGTTTGGATTGCCAAATCTGAACAACAGTAACACAATGCGGAAACAATGGAGCTTTATCGTCACAGTGCTTCGTCTTGTCCCCATTCGTCAAAGCCAGTACAATCAAAGCCAGAGTAGCACTGCTTTGTTATACACTTGAATCTTTCCTCTGATAATCGTCTTAATTTGAAAACATGTCAGGTTGTTCCTAGTTGACTTATTGACTTTTACTCCAACATTTACCGTAGTTTCTAGATTTTTTTCATTTTCATTTTCATACCTACAATCTTCCGATTGAATGTTTCCGTCTTGTGTCTTCATATATCGTCAACGTAACTTGTTACAGGTTTATATTCAGGTTGGAATCCCGCAATAGAAAACATCTCTAAACATCTAGAAACCTGAAAAAGGTACTTAGTAGTTGACAACAGTATAATTACTACCTGTCACTATCTCACCTTACCACCATCACCACCATCTAAATCTACACTAGTTAGCTGGAACAGGAGCATAATATTTCAATTGTTTTTTCAACTCTGAAAATAAATAAAATGCCAATAATTTAACGTTTAAACGTAGTTTAGTTTGATTTCGGGCGATAAAGAAAAATACATATTTAGTCTCCTTTGGTTTATTTTCCATGCGGTTGAAGACACAACAAAATGAAACTCACAGTAGCTCTTCTCGTGTGCGTCTTCTCCAGCCAAGTATTTGCGGAAGGTAATTACATTTAAATAGATATATTCACAAGATACATGCCTCATTACTTTTGTTGATTGAAATTCCACTTTCATTTTTTTTAAAGATTTCGTGATCATCTTAAATATGCTAACTATTAGTGTCAATATCTAGATGAAGGGTTTTGACTAGTTGATGGGCTTGGTTATTGTCATACTACCCATTACATAAAGCCTATAACAAATGTGTGGTTCCGATTACGCTCAATTTTAGAATAGGTGGGGTTGGTAGATTTATAATTCAATTCTTTTTTCATATGTGAGTGTCTACAGTTCAGGTAGTTATTTTTATATAGTCTTTTTCAGTTGATGTCAGTTTTCGCATCCACTATTTCTTCACACAATTTTTTCGATTTTATAATTTTTGTCTCGAATACGTAAAAAAAAAATATTGAGGGTCGGCAGTGAAAAACAAGGTGGGGTCGGGTAACCGTAACCAAATAATCTTGTTTTAGTCCTTATCAATTATGTGTATGTATTTATGATAT
>NC_135568.1:2840000-2907500 GCF_964340395.1 Glandiceps talaboti
GTATGTATTGGAGGACGAGGCAATCATAATGGATGAATAAATAGATTGATGAATGGACTGGGGGATGGATAGGTAGATAGATGGTTGGTTGGATGCATTGCTGGATAAATAGATAGACAGATGATTGGTTGGTTGGTTGGCTGTATGGATGGTTGGGTGGATAAATGGCAGGATGGACTGGTGGATGGTGGGTAGGGTCGCTGGATGAAGGGATGGGTGTATGGTAGAAGAATGGATGTATGTACATGTATGTGTGGTAGATGGAAGGATGGATGGATGATGAATAAATAAATCATCAATAAATGAATGAATGAATGAATAAATGGATGGATGGATGGTAGAGTAGATGGTTGAATGAATTGGTGGATGTTGGCAAAGACGGATCGATGGAGTGAGTGAGACAGACAGACAGAGGCTGCTGCTGCTGGCAGAGCAAGAGTGAGATATAGGAAAAGATAAACAGTTGCAGTGATACAAGGAAAGGCAGCGAAGGTGAAAGAAGTAAGGGAAACATAGAGAGGAACAGACAGACGGGCACACAGACAGACAGACAGACAGACAGACAGACAGACAGACAGACAGACAGACAGACGGGCAGACAGACAGACAGACAGCCAGACAGCCAACCAGCCAACCAGACAGACAGACAGACAGACAGACAGACAGACAGACAGACAGACAGACAGACAGACAGTCAGACAGACAGACAGACAGACAGACAGACAGACAGACAGACAGACAGACAGACAGACAGACAGACAGACAGACAGACAGACAGACAGGCAGGCAGGCAGGCAAAGTAACAGAGAGTGAGATAGGAACGCAAATATCTTGAAGTGTATGAATGAGTCATTGGTCAATTACAATCTGTTAAGTATGCAATACAACTATAGTTCCTCCAACCTGTCATTGAACACAATTTTTACTATACCACCTCAGTGTTATATCACTCTTGATCACAGTTCAAAACGATTAATTCTAATCTATTTACCTAATTCAGAAAAATGACTTCTCGTCTATTTTGTCAATAAAAGGTTTGGCGATAGCTGGTGAATCGCATCTATGGATAGGACTCGATGACACAGATGTGGAAGGAGAAATGAAATGGGCAGATAATTCACTGGTAAAACACTTTACAACAATACATAGTTTACGTGTAGACTTGAGATTGATGTAACTTTGTCTTTAACAGACATTTACACCGAATTCCATCAAGAGGAACAAATTATGAATATTATATCATTTATACATTTGTTGCCTGGCTATGAGGGCACCAGTAGAAATCAATATATTACCCAAATGGATATTCTGCCGCAACTATTTCCAGACACTGACAACTGGGGGGTGCCGTTTCTACATAACAGCATCAGGGGTAATATGACATCTACTAGCCCAAATAAGGCCAGGCAATAAGTGTTTTATAACACATATCCACTGTAAAAGCAAATCACCGAAAAGATGCTAGATGGCTTTTGCCTTACAGTAAATAGAACACGACTAGTGCCTCACTCTAGCTACATGTATTCAAATCGAGGTCACAATGGGTTACTAGTCCATATCACGTGACACGATCTAAACCAATAACTGAAGGCTGTATGAAATGATGTTATAAATTGAATTAAGATATAATTTACTGGGAAATAATATTACTACTGTTTGAACATATCTCTGGTACAATACCTCTTGTCACTAGAGGTTTGAGATTTAACGATGCCTGTCAGGGGATAAAGAATTGTGACAGTCACTGTAGGATCTACTAGTCCTACCTCTGTCACTCCCTGTCCGATCACTCAAGCTACTTGAGAGACGCGTTGTTATAAAGTTCAAAGTCTTTATTTGCTGTCCATTGTAGCGTCCTATACGAACGCTGTATAACTGACAAACGAATAACGAACAAACGATTCTACAAGGAAATACAAACGGAAATTTCCTTTCAATTATATTTATGCCGTCTAATAACGAACTTGCAATCCAGACTGAGCATGCTCAGATGCAACGCAAAGGACTAAGGGATTATCTGAGGTTATCGAAATACCTAATCTGGGTCTACCGATAAAATAAACCTCCCACAATGGTCAGGGTAACTATGAATTGATTATTTGTGGTTAAAAACAATGTATCAACATTGTTTATAATGCTAATTGATGAGTATTTATTATCACATTTCCCATGATGCAACATTCAACATAGCGGGTTTGCAAGTTCCCTATTACATGAAATATATTTGCATGTCTGACTGACTCAAAATTAGTACTTTGAACAAATAGGCTTAGCTTGCTGTCTTTTGAAACGTGTTTGGCCACACCCAAATTGCGACGTGTAGGTCCAGTACATTGCTTCGTAAGAATTCTGACTTCATTTTCACTTGGAATTTAACTGGAACAAAAACTCACCTTAGACAGTAGGCGTCTTCAGGGGGACAAAGTAAGTTGGCCGCTGCTGTTGGCTATAATGACAAACGACCTCCCACCAGGGACTCTGAGCATAAACTAAAACTATAAAAGATCTCGACATAAAGTTACAGACTAAAGCGGTCAATTTAAATATTACTATAGTACAGGTGTACGTATAGAAATCCAGCCAATCAGCGCAGCACTTACAGTCACATCAGGTATATAAGAATCGTATGAATCTTATCTATTGTTCTGAGATGAAATTAACAGCTTTCATTCAATTGTATTGTTAATGTACATGAAGTATCTGAACCTACTTTCTACTCACATCTAATTATAGGTAAATACTGCAACACTGATTATTAACTCCGTGATTCATACTTGCCTGAGTAATTTTATGTATTTGTTTCAGGTGACATATTCAGATTGGATTGGTGCAGAACCAAACAATGGCGGGGGCAATGAGGACTGTGCTCATTTAAGATCTTCTGATGGCAAATGGAATGATATGTCATGTTCAAACAAGAATGGTTTTATTTGTGAAGATGGTATGCTTTAAATTTCACTTGATCACAAAATGATAGCGGTGGGATAACTAGCAAGGTGAAAATAAACTCAAGCAAAAATGTTAATATGATAGATGTATCGTATTTAAGGCTGTGATGTAAGTCTTATTCCAGTTTGTGTGTCTTAGGCTCAAAATGTTATGTTATATGCTGTTCAATGCTATGGTTTTTTTTCAATCAGGTAGATGGGATCATCTTAAATGACTGCACAAGAATGTATTATAATGCAGCGTTGCTGTTCAATCGAAATTAAATCAATGTGTCTCACATTACATGATCTTTTTTTAGGACCTCTACTGCAATGGCAGAATTCCAATGGAGTCTCCTACTACATCAACCAAGACAGTAGTTACACGTATGATGAAGCTAAACAATTCTGTGAAGATATGTCAACTCACCTCGTGATCATCAACAGTGATGAAGAAAATACATATCTAAAAGGTGAGACAGACGACAGACAGACAGACAGACAGACAGACAGACAGACAGACAGACAGACAGACAGACATATTCAGCCAGCCAACCAACCAATCAACCAACCAACCAACCAACCAACCAATCAATCAAACAGGCAGACGGACAGACAAGAGACAGACATAGACAATAAAACACTTTCTGCAATGAAACAGAAATAGACAAACAGACAGACAGACAGAAATTAACACAGAGAGACGAAGAGACAAGATACATGAAGACAGTAAATAAACATTGAGACAGGCAGTCAGCAACCTTGAGATTCAAGTGAGATAGAGAAATTGAGGAGAGAGAGACGAGGAAGCATACTGAGCAAAATCTACAAACAGTCATAGGCACACCTAGAGAGCAGTACCGACATGCGATGAGATCACACGAGACAGCTACAGACAGACAGACAGACAGACAGACAGACAGACAGGTAGATAAAGAGAGACAGGTAGATAGAGACAACGGGAGAGAGGCAGACAGGCACAACATACATACATACATACATACATACATACATACATACATACATACATACATACATACATGTACATACATACATACAAGCGGACAGTCTCTATTAGACTGTACTTATTCAAGTAAAGCTTGTTAACATGAACTATAACTATCTACCTATAAATATCTACATGTATTTAGTTTGTTATAAGACCTCTTCAATTTGTTATAAATTGTAATTAGTAGACAGATTGGATTATGTACAGGAATATTCACAATTTGGTGTTGTCTATTTTTTTAATGAAAGATTTGGCAATAGCTGGTGAATCGCACCTATGGATCGGGCTGGATGACATCACCGTGGAAGGAGAAATGAAATGGGCAGATAATTCATTGGTAAAAAGATTGATGAATTATAACTAACATATATCTATATTTGATCTTTATTTCTTTATTTCTTTCTTTCTTTATTTATTTAAAATGAATTATTCATGAACGGGGACACTTTCACACGGGTACGGTTGGGGTTCAGTAGCTGACATTCTACCCAACAAGGATGAGAGTAGAAGGCAACACATATTTGGATTTAGAGAATAACAATTAAATGTTTAATGAAAATAAACAAATGAGTAATAAGCATAAAAATAGTGCCAATGGCGTTGTAGCACAACTGTACAGCTAGAATTACATGCTATTTCACTCGGACTTCGGCCTCGGGAAATAGCATGTGATTTTGGTAACTCACAGTCACGAGGGAGTAATAAACGGATGCTATAGCCCTCATGGCCAGGCAATATGTGTTCAATATTAGGACGTTGTGATATCAGAAATGATATGTAAATGTTAAAAGTCATGAAGAACGTTGCTATTGATAGAGACTTAAACACATGAATTGGAATTTTGTTAACGTAGACACCTACACATTCTTTCAGATGACGTATTCAGACTGGAGATCTGGAGAACCAAACAATAGCGGGGGCAATGAGGACTGTGGTCATTTAAGACGTGGTGATGGCAAATGGAATGATATGTCATGCTCAGAAAATAATGGTTTTATCTGCGAAAAGGGTAGGTTACTGCCCAGCTGGGTCATAAAATAATAGCAATATGTCATTGTTACTGATCAAATCATATCTACACACAGTTCATTACAGCTTTAATTATTTACTTGTTTTCCTGTATATGTATTCTTTATCATGGTTTATTATCTATTAGTAAAATATCTTTTTAAATTTGTCATTGCGGAATGACGTGTCTGAATTCTTCAGCCAGTGAGACAGTCGTACATTTTACCACACAATACAAAAATGTACATATACCTCTTGTTGTAACATTAAGATCTTTCAAGCAAGGAAGAACGGTGGGATAACTAGCAAGGTGAAAATAAACTCGAGCAAAAATGTTAGTATGATAGGTGTATCGTATTTAAGGCTGTGATGTAAGTCTTATTCCAGTTTGTGTGTCTTAGGCTCAAAATGTTATGTTATATGCTGTTCAATGCTATGGTTTTTTTTCAATCAGGTAGATGGGAGCATCTTAAATGACTGCACGAGAATGTATTATAATGCAGCGTTGCTGTTCAATCAATCGATATTTAATGCATTGTGTCTCACATTACATGATCTTTTTTAGGACCTCTACTGCAATGGCAGAATTCCAATGGAGTCTCCTACTACATAAACCAAGACAGTAGTTACACGTATGATGAAGCCAAACAATTCTGTGAAGATATGTCAACTCACCTCGTGATCATCGACGATGATGAAGAAAATACATATCTAAAAGGTGAGGCAGCAGACAGACAGACAGACAGACAGACAGACAGACAGACATACAGACAGATTCAGCCAGCCAACCAACCAACCAACCAACCAACCAACCAACCAATCAAGCAGGCAGGCAGACGGATGGACAGACAAGAGACAGACATAGACAATGAAACACTTTCTGCAATGAAACAGAAATAGACAAACAAACAGACAGAAATTAACACAGAGAGACGAAGAGACAAGATACATGCAGACAGTAAATAAACGTTGAGACAGGCAGTCAGCAACCTTGAGATTCAAGTGAGATATAGAAATTGAGGAGAGACAGACAAGGGAGCATAATGAGCAAAATCTACAAACAGTCATAGGCACACCGAGAGAGCAGTACCGACATGCGATGAGATCACACGAGACAGCTACAGACAGACAGACAGACAGACAGACAGACAGACAGGTAGAAAAAGAGAGACCGACAGGGAGATAAAGAGAGACAGATAGATAGAGACAACGGGAGAGAGGCAGACAGACACAGCAGGCAGACATACATACATACATACATACATACATACATACATACATGTACATACATACATACATACATACATACATACATACATACATACATACAGTCTCTATTAGACTGTACTTATTCAAGTAAAGCCTGTTAACATGAAATATAACTATCTACCTATAAATATCTACATGTATTTAGTTTGTTATAAGACCTCTTCAATTTGTTATAAATTGTAATTATTAGACAGATTGGATTATGTACTGGAATATTCACAATTTGGTGTTGTCTATTTTTTTAATGAAAGATTTGGCAATAGCTGGTAGATCGCACCTATGGATCGGACTGGATGACATCACTGTGGAAGGAGAAATGAAATGGGCAGATAATTCATTGGTAAAAAGATTGATGAATTATAACTAACATATATCTATATTTGTTCTTTATTAATTTGAAATGAATTATTCATGAACGGGGACACTTTCACCCAGGGTAGGCGTAAGAAATGTCATTGACAAATGCAAATTAAAGCAACATCCAATCAGGAGTCAGTAAATCAATCCCATACGCTGAACTTTTAGCGAAATATAAATTATATTAGTGTGCGGTAGCAACAGAAGGAAAATATCGAGATACGGGTATGGGAACGAATGTAGAGCACAAAGTTTATTGACATTTTGTTACTGTAACTCTCTCGGCCCGCTCAAAGGTACATGCTAGTGAAAGGAGCAATGAAAGAATTAATTTCTAAACACACACGGGCACGGTTCTGTTGATACAGTTGTTCTAGTCTCAACCCACTCTTGTCCCAGCTTGGCATAGTTCTCCTTCATATCTTGCTGCAGAAGTTTAACTTGGCTTTCCTGGTTGTACACTGTTTCTGTTAAAGCAGATATGCCCTCCGCTGTTCATTGTAACAGCTTCATCTGTTGGTCACCACTATCCATTGTATTCACTCTATCATCAGTGGCCTGAACAGCTTCATCTGTTGATCACCACTATCCATTGTATTCACTCTATCATCAGTGGCCTGAACAGCTTCATCTGTTGGTCGCCACTATCCATTGTATTCACTCTATCATCAGTGGCCTGAACAGCTTCATCTGTTGGTTACCACTATCCATTGTATTCACTCTATCATCAGTGGCCTGAACAGCTTCATCTGTTGGTCGCCACTATCCATTGTATTCACTCTATCATCAGTGGCCTGAACAGCTTCATCTGTTGGTCGCCACTATCCATTGTATTCACTCTATCATCAGTGGCCTGAACAGCTTCATCTGTTGGTCGCCACTATCCATTGTATTCACTCTATCATCAGTGGCCTGTTGAGCCCTACCAGTCACTGTTCTAACAACCTGGCCTCACGTCGTAATACATCAATGTTACGACACTGTTTCTATAGATGCCACACACCACTGACCACTCTCATCTCTTAAGGTCCTCAGTTTCATATAGTGTAACATCCATGTGTGCTGGTGAAATACCACCCATCTCATCACTAGGTCCAAGTACATCTCTAGCCTAATACCATTCAGAATGACCCTCACTTTGTATATTGGTATAAAATCTTTGAAGAAGGGCATGTCCAGTTTGAACTGTACAATATATATATCACGAGGCATATCCATCACTGTCTGACCAGCAAATCCCCTTAATGAATATATCACTGTCATAGTAATCAACCAAGGACCTCATATGAGCTCCTTCTCTACATAAATATTCAACATCATACTTCCAAATTTAAAAGTTCACATCCCCTTTCAGATCCCCAGAGCATAATGGTAATGTAGGTTGATTATACAATGGGAGTTGCCTTAAAAAGGCATACTCATACTTTGGTATCATTTAAAGTGTACAATTCACATTGCACTGTCTAATTTCTCTCTTTTTCTTAGCAATCTCATCTTAGTTTCTCTGTAACTCTTTGCGTGACTCTATCTTCTTTCTCTCTCCCTCTAATTAAATCAAGCTGTTTTGATTCTTTCTTTAATTTATCAAAAAGTAGTCATCCATTCTTTGACATAATTTGTTCTTTCACGAGTTTCTTTTACTGCCTGTCATGACTATCCTCTGTTTCCTGTGTTACTCTTTACCCCTTGACCTCTCCTGTGTGTGATTGCATGACTGTACTATGACCTTCCTCCATATCAGTCCAATGTGCTACATTAGGTTGTCATAGTCTGCTGCGAGGTGTCTGTCTACGAAACATCAGGAAGTGCGCCACCAGTAGCCATACAGCCTCACATGCAATGAAGATCCCAAGTGATTCACCATGCTGATCCATGTTAGGTATAGGTGTTCATTTGCTGAATGATTATCCAATTACATATTCAGCTCTGTTGTTATCATTGCAATATCATTAGGCTGTTGCTATGTGCGTGGTCATGTTGCTAGACATATTTTCATATATAGTTTGAATGTTCGTTAACTTGTCTATGAATCCTTCACGTTATCTTTGCGATACATCATCACATGGCCGTTGATTTCAGGTGACATATTCAGATTGGTTTGGTCGAGAACCAAACAATGGCGGGGGCAATGAGGACTGTGGTCATTTAAGATCTTCTGATGGCAAATGGAATGATATGGCATGTACAAGGAAGTTTGGTTTTATCTGCGAAAAAGGTTGGAAATTATCCTTGTTCATAAAATGATAGCAATATGTCATTGTTACTGATCAAATATCTACACACAGTTCATAACAGCTTAGATTATTTACTTGTTTTCGTATGTATGTATTTTTTTATCAAGGTTTATTATCTATTTAGCACATTATCTTTTTAAATTTGTTATTGTGGAATGAAGTGTGTGAGATTTAAGTTCAACCAGTAAGACAGGGGTGTAAGTCATCAACATAGTCACTGAAAACATATATTGCCTTGTAAGTGTAGTTGACTCGTTAATATTGAACTCTAAACTTAGTCAACACATGAGTAAATCAAACATGGAAAGATTCATGTGAACAAATATCTCCATGGTACCAGTACTGAAACTGACTCAGAGTTTCTCAGTTACCATGGTTATGATGATCCTTTATCAGGTCCCCTACTGCAGTGGAACAATTTTAATGGAAATAATTACTTCGTCAACTACGCCAAACAATATACCTATGGTGAAGCAACTCAATTCTGTGACAGCGTATCGAGTCATCTCGTAATAATCGACAATGATGAAGAAAATACATATTTGAAAGGTGAGAGAGAGAAAGAGAAAGAGAACGAGAGAGAGAGAGAGAGAGAGAGAGAGAGAGAGAGAGAGAGAGAGAGAGAGAGAGAGAGAGAGAGAGAGAGAGAGAGAGAGAGAGAGAGAGAGAGGGGGGGAGAGAGAGAGCTTGAACACACAGTTAGACTGTAAGCATATCTTTCTATAACTAAGAATATACCGCTTTAGTGCATAATTTAACAGCGCGTTAAATATACTCTCAATCGCCATGTTTATTTAATTCAGTCAAACCATCGACAGAGCTGGGTAGAGTAAGTCACAGATAAGTAAAGTAGCAGGGAGAAAATGTTCATTTTGTCTTGAGTGAAGATGGCTTAGCATACGTTAGTCTGTCATTGATCAAGTATATATGTATTGTAACTGTAATGTGCATTACTAGTATGTCTATATGTTTTAGTTTGTTATTAGGCCACTTCAATGAATTACCAATACAATGTGTAAAATCGTTTAATAAAAAATCCATTTTGTTTTATATCACATTCATCTAATTTTCATTGAGCAATAATTTGTTGTCTAATTTGTTAAATGAAAGATTTGGCGATAGCTGGTGGATCACAGTTATGGATAGGACTGGATGACATCGACGTGGAAGGGGAAATGAAATGGGCTGACGATTCACGGGTAAAAAGAATGTTTAATCAATAACAAATATATATATATATATATATATATATATATATATATATATATATATATATATATATATATATATATATACATACATACATACATACACACACACACATACACACACACATATATATATATATATATATTGAGATATCAGAAATGATATGTAAATGTTAAAAGTCATTAAGAACGTTGCTATTGACAGAGACTTAAGCACATGAATTGGAATTTTGTTAACATAGACATCTACTCATTCTTTCAGATGACGTATTCAGGCTGGAAAAAAGGAGAACCAAACAATTTCGGGGGCAATGAGGACTGTGGTAATATAAGACCTGCTGATGGCACATGGAATGATATGTCATGCTCAAAACATAATGGTTTTATCTGCGAAAAGGGTAGGTTACTACCCTTGGTCATAAAAATAATAGCAATATGTCATTGTTACTGATCAAAGCATATATACCCACAGTTCATTACAGCTTTAATTATTTACTTGTTTTCCTGTATATGTATTCTTTATCATGGTTTATTATCTATTAGTAAAATATCTTTTTAAATTTGTTATTGCGGAATGACGTGTCTGAATTCTTCAGCCAGTGAGACAGTCGTACATTTTACCATCATAGTGGTAAACTGATTTATAGATGTTCTTGATATTACTTGTGAGAAAGTAACGCTAAGCTTAACCATTAGATGAGCAATTTAATCATGAAAGAACTCACGAGAATTAATGTTAGCTATGCTACGGAAATTAAACATTGAATTTCTTAATTGCCATATATATTTGCATGACCTTTTACAGGTCCATTACTGCAATGGAAGAATTTTAATGGAAACTCTTACCACATCAAAGATGACAATATTTATACATATGATGAAGCCAGGCAATTCTGTGAAGATATATCAAGTCATCTCGCAGTCATCGACAATGATGAAGAAAATACATATTTGAAAGGTGAGAGAGAGAGAGAGACAGACAGACAGACAGACAGACAGACAGACAGACAGAGTAACAGAGACAGAAAATGGGAGACAGATAGTAACAGATGGAGAGACAGAGATGGCGAGGCAGGAGGGAGAGTACTGGACAGATGGACAAACGGAGATACAAAATGTAAACAGAGAGAGAGAGAGAGAGAGAGAGAGAGAGAGAGAGAGAGAGAGAGAGAGAGAGAGAGAGAGAGAGAGAGAGAGAGAGAGAGAGAGAGAGAGAGAGAGAGGGGGGGGGGTGCGGACGGAAGGACCGATGGACAAACAGACAGGGACATTCAGCAATAATTCGTTCTTTTCCATTTTATCAATGAAAGATTTAGCGATAGCTAGTGTAAGGCATCTGTGGATCGGACTGGATGACATCGATGTCGAAGGAGAAATGAAGTGGGTAGATGGATCACAGGTAAAAACATTCTTAACCAATAACAAATATATATGTATAGTTATTTTTAATTTGATTGAAATGGTATAAATATGACTTAGTCATTAACTGGGACATCTACACTGGTTTCTATGGTTACGATGAGACTAGTTTGTACCCTTGTAGTTTTCGTATGTACATTTTGAGATATTCAAAGTGTAACCGAGTATTGTTATAGTTGATATGAGAAAAGACTATAGGAAAGATATTGTAAAACATCTTTTGAATACATCTCTTGCAACCTGTCCTCTCCAACTGACTCACAAGGTCTGACATTTAACGACAAACGGGATGTAACAATAGATAGTCCACGTGACATGTGACACAACAACCATATCATGTCGATTCATCATTCAAAAATTTGATGGACCGTTATTGATTGTATGTTTCATAATCAATAATCATATTGACATAAAAATTAACAAAGTTGTAAATCCCAATGATTTGAAACATATTTGTACAAAAAAATGTAGATAAATTCATGTATGACGTGATTTCAGGTGACATATTCAGATTGGTATGGTCGAGAACCAAACAATGGCGGGGGCAATGAGGACTGTGGTCATTTAAGATCTTCTGATGGCAAATGGAATGATATGGCATGTTCCAAGAAGAATGGTTTTATCTGCGAAAAAGGTAGGCAAAGGCAACTAATGATCATTGACCATCACTTTCTTTTGATGTAGTGAATGGGAGCATGTACACAGAATGTGCTATTTTGAGATAGGTAGCTATGAAAAACATACTCACTGACAATGTCAAAAGGACGTTTGTCTAACTATTATGGGGGAGAAGGATAGGAGACTATCACGAAGCAAAAGGGTGCTATTGTTTACTCGAGCGATGTGGTTTGGCATTTAATTATTACATTGAAATCTTGACACTGATGTCAATGACAAGGAGTATGTGTAAATGTCAGAGTGAGACTTAACATTTCCAGTAAAACGTTTTTCAAATTGTTGAAAAAGTAAGAATTCAACATACTTTAGTCATTTCTTTTGCTCAAGAGTGTATACTTTTAAGATATGTACTGACGTTTGAAACTTAGCATACCACTACTTATACTTCAGACCTATTACTAGAGTCACATTTCATCAGAGAGGGTTTGATTTCACGTTAACTGGATTTTGTCCTCTGTCTCTTTCCATTGTTTAATTTATGGTGTTAACTTTGACTCTGAACATGAACTTAATGCTTAATCTTTCAATGTGTAATACCACAAGGAGAATCGTGTTCCATTCACTATCGAACGTGATACTGTTCGTAATACTTATTTGTTCAGAGTACAAACATTTCACTAAATATTATCTCATTTCATGCTTTTCCTGTTCTATTTTTTACAGATTAAATCATTCAGGTTCTACTGCTATTTACCAAATGGTGAACAAATGGCTGTGGTTGCTTCAATGGGTACTTTATTGTTCTCTCTTTCAAACCAATCGGTTTCAGTCGGGGAAAATTTGAGTAATACAGCTAGTGTGTCAAGTAATTATTTTCATGAAATTATGATATGGTTACAACATTGATGTTAATGCGTGATCTTGAAAATGTAATTTTGAAATCGATGGGTTGACTGAATAAAATAAACCTGGTGATTGGGCGTATACCTGATGTCTCATGAAACTATGCACTAATGGAAGTGGTTATTGGTAGAAACGGTGGGAATTAAATCTATGTTCCTAAATCTATATTCCCAAATCTATGCGCTCGCTCGCTCTCGCTCTCTCTCTCTCTCTCTCTCTCTCTCTCTCTCTCTCTCTCTCTCTCTCTCTCTCTCTCTCTCTCTCTCTCTCTCTCTCTCTCTCTCTCTCTCTCTCTCTCTCTCTCTCTCTCTCTCTCTCTCTCTCTCTCTCTCTCTCTCTCTCTCTCTCTCTCAACAATGAAAAAGTTATTCGGTTATTGCCCACGTCTTAGTGGCTTTAATTATGTCCACAGTATGGATGGCTGGACATAACCACCAGTATTTTCCTTCCTTTGCCCAGGATATATCGTATCATTTTCATTTACTTAGGGGAACATAACATCATTGTTAGTACCCACTTTGTTTCACATTCGCTATAAATAAATAGTCGTTATATTTGAGTTGTTGGGGTCAAAGGTTAGAAAATTGCACTCTACAAACACTTACGATACAGTCAAAATGAGATGATGAAACGTGTCTGGTAATAATACTAATAACAAGTACTATTGCATTTATTTGAAAAGAACATTCACAGTTTTGGTTGTGAGTACAACATGTTCATCGTCATATGGAAATCCATATTCTAAATAATAGCATTTAATTTGTAAGTGGGTGGACAATTGTGATGTTTGTGACGTTATTGAGCCATGTTAGGATGTTAATTGTTCCAAGGCAGACAAGAATTTTGTACATGCATAAAAAATGAACATTTTTAAAAATATTATTGTAAACCTAACAGGGAAAAGTATTTTTCTCTTTGCTTTTCATAAATGTGAGTAACTATTTCATATATCTTCAAATCCCACACGTTTCTCCTGGTGACTTCTTGCAGCTCAAAGTCAGTCAGTTTACTACTTGGTCGCTTTGCATTGGCATTCACATGAACTGCTTCATCCGGGCACTTTATACCTAACATGTAACACAACATATCTTGGGAAAGTTTGAAGTCTTCTAAAATTCCAACATATGCAAAATGGTTAAGCAAGTTTCTCTTTGCCGTTAGGAAGTGATTTTTCTGTTATTTCTGGTGCGTCTGTAACTCCAGGAATAGAAGCGCCATCACGTGCTTCAAACGAATCGTCGTTATCTCGGTGATCACCAAATTGTAATAAACGTACCACGAAGTTGTCAGTCACATGAATATTACAACCTTTCGTCATCATCAAAAAATCGGTGATATTTTTACTTTTCCTTACTTCTTTGTTCTCATTTGGAAAATTCCTCAAATAATAGTATTGGGATATAAAGCGATCTATTGGATGACGAAACCATGCAAAATAAAGGAATGGTCTGTTGGGATAGGCGAACTGATGAAGTCCGTAAACACGTTTTGAAATCATAAATACTCGATCACTTGTTGACCCGAGGTCATAGGCTAAACTGTAGAAATCTAAACAGTGACGAATATCATGTACTTTGCGTCTACCATAGATGGTTTTGGAGAGTTGAACCACAAAGTTATTTATAGACGTTCCTCCACATTTAGGGATATGAAGGAAGGCTACAGATGCTAATTTATACAAATGGTCCTGCTGGAGAGTGTGGTTTTGTAGAAAGTAATTCGGTAAGGGTTCTTGCCCCCGTCTTAGTGGTTTTAAACATGTCCAGAGTATATCATGGATTGTCGGACAAAACCACCAACGTTTTCCTTTCTTTGCCAAGTTGTCATGGTAATGCTTTAAAGACTTAGAACATTTGAGTTCCTCTTCAGAAGCACCCCCGTCGGCCATATGACTACAATTTTCTTTCATTGACAATCGCAGTCCTAGATCCGTAAAAGTTTGTTCAACAAAGCTTTCGTTTGTCTTTCCTGATGCTGGAAGTTTTCCTAAGTCAGATTCGACATTCCATTTGATTATGTAGAACACGATGATACCCCAACTGACCATCACCAGGCAGATAAAATGAAATGACAATTTCATTTCCGTTTGCTTAAACTACCAGTTGTAAACCTACAAAATAAACCAAGTTTCACTTAGATGGGTATCACTTTCGTACACGTCGTTCTGTGGTCAAGTTGATTACTGTTCCAGTTTGTGTTTTGTACTGACAAAGTACGGTATATGGCAGAGTTCCATGACCCACGAGTGCAAGTGTGGCGTACTCGAGGTATTTGCGCGAGTGCTTGCAGTGTTCTCTATGGTTGCACTTTCAAGAGCGTAGCGACATACATACATACATACATACATACATACATACATACATACATACATGAACATATACTTAATTATATAACATTCGATCGTTCTTAATATGTCTAGTACACGTTCCTTAACAGTGCCAAATTTTGAGGTCAAAATACCCAGCGTTGGTTATGTGAATGAAGTGATTAGGAAGTCAGTTGAATCGCTACCATGTCTTGGTTAGAAGTATATCGATTCACTAATATATCCTACGTTTGATATGTAGATATCTGTATTCTTACTTTTCATATATCCATCCTCCGCATACCAACATAAATTCATTACTAAGTCCTCTATTAACACTACATTTCAAGTTATAATCACTGTTGTTAAAATGACAAATTTTGTATAAACATGTGTCGTTATAAACTTACCTTAATGTTAATCCTACAGTTTAGACATACAATGCATATGTAGAAAGTACGATGTTCGTGTATGTGTACTAGAAGAGATAGGTTATCCAATTATGGAATGTTCGTTTACCTAGGGGAACAGTATGTAAAAGCTAATACCCTGCATGTTTTATGTTTGCTAAAAATAATTGTCATTATTTAGAATTGGAGTTATGAGGGCCGGGGCAATGGTTAGAAACAAGTATAGTTAGTTGTTAGTATCACCTGTGCTATGACAATAGGTTTGTGTCTACACAATTATTTCATCAAAGTCACGTGTCACCACCAGTTGGCTTTTGAATTAGGCCTGCTGTGCCTCTATGTTCAGGCTACACAAAAGATCCATTCCGACGCTCGACATATACCAGCTTTTACTAGACCCTCACAAAAATGTGCTCCAAATCCGTTGCTACTGAGACTGGTGACAGTATTCTCTGACTATAGTTCATCACTGTCACTTGAATGATTTTCCACTCAAAATGTCTATGTATTGTACTTTAGACTTGGATAATGCAGTTAATTAACTCAAACTGAGATCTATATTTCAGTTCTCAACAGTCAATATTTGTCGTTATCGTTATCGTTGTTGTTGTTGTTGTTGTTGTTGTTGTTGTTGTTGTAAAAATGTATACACTACAACTACCAGAATGCAGACTGGACATTTGTACAATTCAAAAGATTGATCCAGTGTGGAAGGTGGCCAGTGTCTCCAAAACACACATTATATGTTGGTATAAGTTGTATCATCAACACATTTATATTTAATGAATTATATCTGGTAAGTCATATATCAATTCTACAAACATGATTGGACCAAGTACTGATCCTTGAGGGACACCACGTGTCACATCATATCATCCCAAAAAACTGATTATTTACACATTTCCGTGCATGGTGTCGTCTCATCCTGTCTTTATTATATTACATCTAGAAATTTCCCCTGATTATCTACTGGTTTGTGATCAAATAAACAACTCGGTCAAATTACTAGTATAGATCTTCGGAGGAGACTAGTTGTAGGCTGATCTATGGTCAAAGTGTGTTACTTTGATTACAATTGAGATAAGTTATCAATTGGCGTTGATGTAACTACACTCACAGTAGGGAGGCGTCTCTGACAATCAATCCCTACAAGTTTTTATTTCAAATTATTTTAATTGATTGATTGATTGACTGACTGACTGACTGACTGACTGACTGACTGACTGACTGACTGACTGACTGACTGATTGATTGATTGATTGATCGATTGATTGATTGATTGATTGATTGATAAAGAAGTATGAAGCACTGTTACATGTGTGGCAAAATGTGAATTCCAAGGAGAATACCATACTCTTGATTACAGGGTTATTATATTTACATGACTAATGCACTGCTGTTACCTACTTGAATAATCTAATTAGGAGCATGAGGTGTTTGAAACTCTACAGAGTAACTCACCGATTGATATGTTTTGCGTTTTAAGACTTTATTTGGTCAGATTATTTTAGATTAATGTGTTTTGACTTTTCAGTTGATGAGTTTAAGTGTTAAATTTTGTAATGAGATATACATTGTTTTTATAGGTGTTTATTTTTTTATTTAAGTGCACTTATAGTTTGTGCATGTTGTGGTGTTTGTCTTGTACAGTGTGGAGCCTATAAATGGGACTCGTCCCGTAGGTCATCCTCAAACAAATAAATAAATAACATTTTTAGTTTGTGGTCGTTAGTTTTCTGATAGCTTGGTTTCCGTAGTAGTAGGCCTAGGCACTATGTGCTGCTTGTAAGTTTATTGTTGACGCTTAACCCTGTCTGTAAGATATATCACTATGAGTTATATTATCAATATGGTTCAGATGGTTGACATATCATCTTTAAATACGATGACGTGTTTGTTTGTTTGTGTGTTCTGCATATACTGTCCTAACCATCCGTTATTTAGCAGAAACGGGATATAGTTTTGGCGTATCGAGTTGCATCACTGTCTATCTTTTATAGAAAGATATCGTTCTTTTTGTTTCTCATAGATATCGACAACTGTGTCGTATAGCTTTAAATCCCAGGTATTTCTTCTGATAATTTCTTGTCGCTCAAACTCACCCAGCTCAGTGTTTGGTTTCTGACGATTTTCATATCTGTGAATTGCTATACTTGGACATTGCACACCAATCATGTAACACAGCATATCTTGTGAAAGCTTGAAGTCTTCTAAAATGCCAACATATGCGAAATGATTAATCAGATTCCTCTTGGCCGTCAAGAAGTGTTTTTCTGTGATTTCTGGTGCGTTTCTAACACCTGGAATAATCGCACCATCAGATGCCTCGAAAGAATCATCAACTTCGCGATGATCCCCAAATTGTAGTAATCGCACAGCTAGATTGTCAGTGGCGTGAATATGGCGATCTTTCGTCATTTGTAAGTAGTCCGTAATGTTCTCACTGATCATTATATCTTTGTTCTCGTATGGGAATTTTTTGGAGTAATAATATTGAGAGACGAATCGGTCGATTGGGTGTCGAAACCATGCGAAGTATAGAAATGGTATATTGGAAGGAGCAAATCCATGAAGACCGTACACACGTTTTGAAATCATAAACATCTCTTTTCTTGTCGTAACAAAGGCATACGCAAACTTATAGAAGTCTAAGCAGTGACTTATATCATGCAATCTCTGTCTGCCATGGACTTTCAAAGCTCGTTCATACATAAAATCAGTTAGGGAAGTGCCACCGCACTTAGGGATTTGTAGAAATGCTATTGATGAGGATTTATACAAGTGGTGCTGTGTCACTGTGTCGTTCTGGAGATAGAAATTTCGCAGAGGTTGTCGTCCTTTTCTTAGTGGTTTCAAACACGTCCAAAGTATATCGTGAATAGTCGGACAGAGCCACCAATCCTTTCCATTCTTCGCCCAGTTGTCATGATAACTTTTCAAAGATTTCGTACATTTTTGCTCTGTTGCAGAAACATTTGTGGCGATTAAATGCTTGCATTCTTCCTTAACCGGTTGCTTGAGTCTTGATTCAGAGATGTAACCGTTAGGTGCTTTCTGGGAAGGTTTTTCATGGTCTGTTTTAACATTTGGTCTCAACATATAGAATAAATAGTAACCAAAAAGTATCGCTAGCAAGAAGATTATCTGTTTAGAACCCTTCATTTTTTATAGTCTCTGATACGTTGTATTTACCACCGTGATACATAGATGTGAACCTAGAATCGAAACAGAGGTGTGCTTACTAGTCGTATAGGTCGGCTAATGTTCTTTCAAAATATAAACCTTAGCAGTCGTCTGTCACGTATACCCCCGCTGGATCACACACAAAAGAAATTTGGTATGTGGCTAAGGACACACACACCCCTCCCCGAAAAAAATAAAGCAAAAACAAGAAAATATACAAAAAACAAACAAACATATGACTAAAAAACAAACATACATATGACTAAAATGTAGCATGTATCATATAGTTAACCGATCGTTTGGGTTGTACGGGATGCACAGTTCTCTGTCTGAACATGTGTTTTCGTATTGCCTAGTCTAAATTCTAAATTTAGTGGCAGAGTGAGAATAATAGTCATGTGAAAGTGTCGGCGTTGTTTTACAGACCATATCGTCGCACATTGAAGATTTGTTTTTTGACTCAAACCTGTGATTTAAGTTATGAATTTTATGACAGAATTTGACCTACCTTCATTCGCAATGCTAAGTCCTATGATGTTAACTATTACACTTTATGAATTATTTTCACAAAACACGATTGTGGTTTGTTCATTTTCTTTGACTTAGGGAGTCATCTATTTTTGTTTTTTGACGTGAAATTTAAATAATACACCACGCTATACATTCGCCATCCACAAGTTGTTAAGAATGCGGGTTATGTGCGTTAAACCGTCGTTAAATGTGTATACTGCAAAGTATGGATGTACAATATGGTAATTGCACGTGCAGACAGAGAGAGGCAGAGATACAGACAGATAGACAGATACAGACAGATCATAGACAGATACGGTATAGTCAGACATACGATGACGTACCGACGTAGAGAAAGACACGGACACGGACAGAAAAAAAAACGAGAGAGAGAGAGAGAGAGAGAGAGAGAGAGAGAGAGAGAGAGAGAGAGAGAGAGAGAGAGAGAGAGAGAGAGAGAGAGAGAGAGAGAGAGAGAGAGAGAGAGAGAGAGTGTGTGTGTGTGTGTGTGTGTGTGTGTGTGTGTGTGTGTATGTGTGGACTAACAGGACGGAGGAAGAATACAATCTACAATAATAAAATGCACATATTAATTACAAAGATGATCGATCATGAAAATTGTCCATACACGCTCAATTTATGGCGTAAAGTAAAGAGTTAGAAAATGATCACATGAAACCATCGTAACAGATTCAAAAGAAAACAATTTCAAGTATTTGCTTTTAAATTATTTTTCTTTCAATTTGCGATAATTTTGTTTTTGGTTGTGATAAATATCAATAACTGTTTCGTACAATTTTATATCCCATATATTCCTTTTTCTTATTTCACTCATTTCATAATCACTAATTTCGACTTTAGGACGTTTTGAATTAGCGTTTTTATGTATGGCTGCATTTGGGCAAGTAACGTCCACCATGTAGCAAAACATATCCTGAGAAACTTTAAAATCTTCAAGAATTCCAATAAACGCTATGTCTTGGATCAAATTCTTCTTTGCTGTGAGGAAGTGCTCTTCCGTCACTTCCGGTGCGTCTTTGACTCCAGGTGGACTACCTCCATCTCTCGGCTCAAACGCATCGTCGATTTCACGATTATCACCGAACTGGAGTAGACGAACGGTAAAGTTATCGATGACATGTATGTGACGCCCTTCTGTTGTTCGCAGGAAATCAGTCAAATTTTTACTGTTAACTATATCCGTGTTCACATTCGGAAATGTTCGGAGAAAATGGTACTGCGAGAGAAATCTGTCAACAGGGTCTCGAAACCATGCAAAGTAGACAAAGGGTCGGCTTGGGTTAGCAAACTGATGTAAACCATACACACGTTTGGATATCATAAACACACGTTGAGTTGTAATTCCCATGCTGTAGGCAAGGTTAAAGAACTCTAAGCAATGACGTATATCATTAACCTTCCTACGATTTGGAGCAAGTCTGTAGACGAAATCGTTGATCGAAGTCCCGCCACATTTCGGAAGATGT
This sequence comes from Glandiceps talaboti, assembly GCF_964340395.1. Taxonomy (NCBI): domain Eukaryota; kingdom Metazoa; phylum Hemichordata; class Enteropneusta; family Spengelidae; genus Glandiceps; species Glandiceps talaboti. The sequence goes on from NC_135568.1 coordinate 2,860,848, forward strand.
AGGAAAGCTAAATTAGCTTGTTTATAAAGATCGTGCTTTTCCACAGTATCGTTGCGAAGGTAAAAGTTTGGTAACGGTTCCCGCCCTTTTCTTAATGGTTTTAAACAATTCCAAAGAATGTCATGAAGTTTTGGACAAAACCACCAGTTACGGCCGTTAACAGCCAACTCATCGTAGTAGTCTTTCAATGCAAACTTACAAAGTTCACCTTTGGATAACTCGTCTTGATCAAGGGGCACACAATTCTTAGTTGGTCGCGCTGTAGAAGTGACGTCACTAGTTGTAGAAGTGACGTCACTAGTAGTAGACTCCAAAACCGTTGTCGAGTCTACTGACCCGTATGCAACTTCATCCGGGTATTCACATTTTATCACCATAGGTATAAATTGCTGCTTCATTCGTAGCAACACGATGATGAATATCACCATGGTTACCGCTATAACTAGCCATCTCCGATATGATACTTGATAACCTCTCATGATGGGACACTTTGACTCTATGTAAAACAAAATAATGAAAAACGAAACATTTACATGATTGAAGATATTGTTGCGGAAAGCTTGCGGGTGTCACGCCCCCGGGTGCCTGTATTTGGCTCGTCTCAGTACCTTACTGGAGAAAGTCGGATTTATCCCTGTATTTCAGGTCTAGATATCCCGTGTTTAGTCTAAGCACACTTTTCATATGCCAGTCAGTTGCTGAGGGGCGGAGTCTTGGTCACATGGTCAGGTAGCTATAGCAACACTTTTCTCCCATGCTCACTCTCTCTCTTGCTGGACACCGTGTAGTCAACATCGTGTCAAATACGCTCTTGACATAATCTCTTGGTTTACCGTCATTTTCACTTCTTTTCTGTTAAAACCTACTTCTTCCTTTAGGGAAACGTTTTCTTGTATGCCTCTGTGAGGTTGGGTCGCTGGTTTTCACGAGTTGGTCGTGATATTTCAGGTTTCTTGGGTTATGCCATGGTCTAGAGTCGCTGGTATTGGCGAACGTGTCTGTACTCAATTTCATAGTGTATGTTCTGCCATACACAAGGTCAAATCGAACAGCTTGGTGTGACGGAGCGGGTTTTTCACGCTTATCGAAGGCTTGCTAACGCTACCACTTATTAGCTTTCGTAGGCAATCTATTCTAGAGTTTTATTAGGTGTTAAATATCAGAGTTTTTCGTGTACTTTCCACGAGTTCGTCACAATGGTGGCAAGCGGTGCGATTTAAAATTGGGTCGGGTTCATAGCGTTGCGTTGGTACACTGTTCTATTGTTTGTATTTGCGACAAAGTTTCAAAGTCGTTTTGTCGATCGATACTCCCGGCTATTGATCAAGTTGTTGCAGTTGTTGTTTGGTTATTTGGCATTGTACTGATTTTGAGACATTGTCATGGAGAATTCTCTAGACAGTGAGATTACTTTTCCAAGTGGAGAGCAAGGTGTTGATAACACTGTCTTAGTATCTGATACAACTCACAGTAAATCTGAGCAAGTTCACAGTGAACGGCAAGTTGGCGATTTTGTGGACATGCCTCACCTAATGTCGCCAGAAGGTATCGTCCAACAAGGAGTAAAGCATTTGTCTGGGACTATACCATTCTCCTTAGGGGGTGTTTCAGGTGGTATGAATAGTGCGTTGAACACTACCACTGCGAGGGGTGGCAATATGTCAACTTCTGTTGCCCAGAGTAAAGGGTCTACTTCAATGAAAAGTGCGGATGTGTTGGATGGTCACTCTTTTGCACAGCCTAACACAAATTCTACTCCAGCACATTTTCTTGGTTCTAGATTGTTACCCACAGGTATGAGTTTGGGGTATGAGGGAGGCAGTCTATCTGCAGGTAAATTAGATTTGCCATCATCAGGTATGTCTTACAAAACCAGTAGAACTCCCCCACTAGACTGTTCGGGCTCTAAACAAACAACAGTAGCGAAAGCAGACAGTTATGATGGGAATAATGATTTTGTGAACTACAAACTCCATTTTGAAATCTGTGCGCGTGTAAATGGGTGGAATTCTGAGCAAAAATTTCACATTCTTTTGACCAAACTGAGAGGTAGAGCTCTTGAATTCGCTGCGCATTGCGGAAAGGAAGTAAACGATTATGAGGAGTTGTGTGAATTGTTGATCAGACAGTTTTCAACTTGTGGACTAGAGGACGAATTTCGTCTTCAGGCTAAGACAGTTGTAAGGAAAAAAGACCAGTCCTTAAAAGATTTAGCACAGGAAATAAGACAGATTATAATAAAGGCATACCCTAGTGCTACAGGTGATTGTTTTGAACGACTTTGTATTGATCACCTCTTTCAGGCTGTCCAAGATGACGCGCTGCAGAGAAAAATAAACGAAGCAGGGCGAATGAAAGGTGCGACTTTGGACTCTGTCGTCCATGAAGGACAGTGTGAGGAAAGTTATCAGAAATTTCGTAGAACGAAGGGTCGTCCGTCTGTAGTCAGGTCAGGTGATATGTGCGATGAGGGTTCGTCTAAGGACTCAAGTATGCAGGGTTTATTACTGCATGTACTAGACAGGTTGGAAAAAGTAGAGGTATCTCTTAAGTCTCGAAATTTCAGTAGTACAAGGGGGAGAGATTCTCCGAAGAAATTAGAATGTTGGTCGTGTGGTCAGGAAGGTCATCGAAAACAAAACTGCCCACAACGGCAACAGGGTCAAACTAAGGTCAAGTCGTTAAACGACCAAGGATTGCGGGATCCGGCCGTCCCACAATCCGATTAGGACAGTCAGCAAGTAAAATTGATGGCGAGGCTGGATTAGACCGAGCTGATGATGTAGCGACAACTGTTTCCCCATCTTTGTTTTCTAAATCTAAATCTAATTTAATTTCAAAACAGACTATTGATCAAAGTAGTAACACTTCTTCTAATCTTACTTGTAATTCTTCTTTTTCTCAACTCAAGTCTGGTGAAGGTCATGGGGTCACAGGTCAGTGTCCTTTGGTCATTAGGGCGGGTACACCTCAAAGAAGTAACCAGGAATCAATTCGGATGATATTGGTTGATGTAAGCGTGCAAGATGTCACTCAGAAATGCTTAATTGACACCGGTTGTACAAACTCAATAATTTCTAAAGGATTTTTCGATCTCATCCCTGAAAATGAGCGCCCACAGTTGGTCGATTTTGGTAACTATCTTATCCAGGCAGATGGGTCGCACGTTGCATTATTGGGTAACGTATTGGTGAAAGTTAAAATTGGTGACAAAGAGAGATTTGAATCTATCCTGGTAGCAGAGTCTTTAGATGGGTCAGCTGGTATAATAGGCATGGATTTGTTACGCAAATTCGATTGCAAACTTAATTTACAGGAGGGTACCGTTGCTATTGGCGACCAAGTATTGGAAACAATACACGATGACTTGAAACCTTTCTGCTGTCGGCTACAGGCTAATTGGGCACAGTCTATTCCAGCGGGGCATGAAGGTATACTCTTGGCTAGGATGCAAAGGAAGCCTAGAGTTGGTCAAGTGGGATACAACTTGTATAGGGGTCATGTGATTGAAAGAGAAAATAGTCAGGAATCAGGTATTCTGTCCCGAGTGTCTGAGGTTACCACTATGGTAACTCCAGTTCATGTTGGTGAAACAGGTATGATGGGTGCTTACTGTCTCAGTCAAACGGGAAGTAACGTCCATGCAGTAAGGGTTATAAATCTAAGCAACCAAGATATAGAAATCAGGAAAGGTCAATGTGTGGGTTTGCTGAAAATGGATAAAACTGCAAATTTTAGTATAGAATCTTTTCCGGTTTTGGACAGGCCAGTTGCTAACACAACCGCAACATCAACGTTTAAGGTGGCAGCTGCTAAACAGTGTGAGGGCATGCCTAACCATTTACATGATCTGTATGAGCGCAGTATAGTGAATCTTACTTCTGACAATCAAAAGAGACGAGTGTTTGAGTTGTTGGTCAAGAACTCGGATGTGTTCAGTAAAGACAGTATGGATATGGGAAAAACTGATATGATTAAACATCACATACCTACAACCTCTGAAGTTCCAATTAGGTCTCGTCCTTACAGGGCACCTCATTGGAAAAAGACTGAGATTGATAGGCAGATTCAGAGTTTTGTAGATAAGGGTTTGTTGGAAGAGTCGGATAGTGCATGGTCCAGTCCTTGTTTGTTAGTAAATAAGAAAGATGGCTCATATAGGGTTGTTTGTGACTATCGCAAACTTAACGCCATTACACTGTGTAATGCACAGCCCATTCCAAGAATCCAAGATAATTTGGAAAGTTTGGGCGGTGCAAAACTATTCAGCTGTTTAGACCTTAATCAGGGGTTCTACCAAGTAGAATTGGACAAAGGTAGTAGAGAGAAGTCAGCTATTGTTACACCTTCGGGGAGGCTATTACAATGGACTTCAATGCCCATGGGTCTTTGTGGTAGTCCAGGCACTTTTGAAAAGCTAGTAGAGAAAGTCTTCCAGGGATTACAGTGGGAAATCTTGTTACTGTACATTGATGACATCATTGTCTTTGGCTCTACTTTTGAAGAAGAGGTAGAGAGACTAGAGATGGTATTTGGTAGGTTGAGGAAGGCTGGTTTGAAGTTAAAGGCTAAGAAGTGTGTCCTCTTTGCTGTCAAGGTCGAATTCTTGGGTCATACCATTACTGAAAAGGGGGTTTCCACGGACCCAAAGAAAATAGATTCTATCAAGCATTGGCCAGTTCCACGCAATGTGTCAGAAGTGCGAAGTTTCTTTGGTTTAGCGTCATATTATCGACGGTTTATCCGTAATTTTGCAAGCATAGCTAAACCCTTGAATGAGCTGACACGCAAACATGCGGTATTTGTATGGACACCTCAGTGTCAGGCTGCATTTGATGAATTGAAGGAGTTGCTAACAACAGCTCCTGTGCTTGCGTTTCCATCAGAAAAGGGACAATTCGTCCTAGACACAGATGCAAGTGGGACTGGGATAGGAGCAGTCCTATCACAAGAAATAGAGGGTGTGGAACATCCGATTGGCTATGCTAGTCGTGTGCTGAATAAAGCAGAAAGGAATTACTGTGTTACCCGTAGGGAGCTTTTGGCCTTGGTAAATTACGTGAAGTATTTCAAGCACTATCTTCTTGGTAGGAAGTTTACAATTAGAACTGATCATGCTTCCTTGGTCTGGTTGCTAGGGTTTAAAAATCCTGAGGGACAGTTGGCCAGATGGTTGGAAGTTTTGGGCCAGTTTAATTTTAAGGTGGTCCATAGAGCTGGTAGTAAACACCAGAATGCTGATGCATTAAGTCGCATCCCGGTCATAAATTGCAAGCAATGTGGTATGGAACATCATGGGTCAAGTCAAGCGGGTAGCAAGGGGTCGGCATACTCTTGTGAGTCAAATAATAGTAAAGAGTCGGTCGTCCAGGTTCTGTCTTGTCATAGTAATGATGATAATGCCTCAAAGGGTGGGGAAAAGGATAATCCAGAGGAAGTGTCTGTCTGGTGTCTTTCCAAGGGGGGACGCCCTCTATCAAGGAAAGGGAAGGTGCACAAGGTACCCCTAAGGCAGCAGGCTGTTGGTAAACAGCAGGGTGCTGAGTTCAAGTTAGACAGTGATACAGTCATAAATCACGAACCTCTTTGGACCAGAGAGGAATTGAGAAATTGTCAGTTAGATGATCTCCATATAGGGCTGATATTGAGGTTGGTTGAAGGAGGTCATAATAGACCCTCATGGGAGGAAATTTCTCATAAATCCCCAGCTTTAAAAACGTACTGGTCCCAGTTTAATCAGTTTCGTGTTCGTGATGGTATCCTGTATAAGTTGTGGGAGGCTGCAGATGGTAAGCTGGTTCGCTGGCAAATTGTATTACCCAGGGTTTATATTGGGCTTGTACTAAAGACATTCCATGAAAGCCGATTTGGCGGACATGGTGGTATGGGACGTACACTTGCAAAGGTTCGACTCAAGTATTACTGGTATGGTATGTCGGTTGATGTGCGTGCCCATGTTCGTTCATGTGACACTTGTGCTAAGAATAAGTCAACTGGTGGGGTTAAACGTGCCCCAATGAAGACATATGTAGTTGGAGCTCCAATGGAGAGAATAGCAATTGATGTGGTTGGTCCCTTTCCACAGTCTGATAAGGGAAACAAGAAAATTTTGGTGGTTGGTGACTACTTCTCCAAATGGATGGAGGCATATGCTATTCCTAATGAGGAAGCAGTAACTGTTGCAAAGACTTTGTTAGATAACTTCCTTAGTCGGTTTGGTATGCCCTTGGAATGCCATAGTGATTTAGGGCGTAATTTTGTCTCTAACGTGTTCAAAGAGGTGTGTGAACTATTGGGGGTTAGCAAAACCTATACAACTCCCAGGCATCCCCAAAGTGATGGACAAATAGAGAGATATAATCACACTCTAGTCCGGTACATTAGATCCTACATGGACCCACACAAACATCAGTCCGACTGGGATGATAACTTAAGTCTTGCAACATTTGCTTATCGCAGTAGTGTCCATCCTTCTACTGGTGAAACACCCAACATGCTTATGTTTGGTAGGGAACTCTACTACCCCTTGGATATAGCGGTCACCTCCACTGAAACACAGGAAGTTGACCAATTCACTGACTACGTTACTGACTTGAGAGAAAGACTAGAAGTAGCACACGAACACGCACGCACACAACTGACTAATACTGCTAGGAGACAGAAAAAGCTCTATGACCGTTTTGCGACAAAGAAGAGTTATAGTGTAGGGGACTTTGTTTGGCTTAAGGACGAAAGGAGGAGAAAGGGTTATGCTCCTAAATTACAGCTAGCATACGAGGGGCCATACTTGGTGGTCAGTAAGCTCTCTGACTTGGTATATAGGATACAGTATAGCGCTAAGAGTAAGCCAAAGATTGTCCACTATGAAAAACTGAAACAATATCAGGGAAAGGAACTGGAACATTGGTTGGACAAGGTTAAGATTCTGCCAGTGGACGAACGTGTCCAGGTGGGAACACCTACCGACTCTGATCACACAAAATCGGATCTGTATGACAAAATTAAGGTCACACCACCTTCACATGCACATAGCACTGTTAACCAGAATGGTGTCACTGCAGAGGTGAAAGGTCAGTCAAATGAGTCCATTCCAATGGTGGTTTCTCCCCTTGATATTGCTCCAGTGGTTAGGAGTGACATTGTGAAAGGTTGCTCTGATAATGAGCATGACACAGAGATAAAAGATGATCTAAGTAAAGATCATGGCCTTGATATAGGTGGACCACTTGATAGTCTGAAAATTATAAAAGACACTGAAACACAATCAATAGAAAAGGTTTTGGTGGATGAAACAAAGGCAAATACAAAACAGTCAAAGCCACAAAGTGTTAGGTATCCGAGAAGAGTCCGGAAGCCAGTGAATTACTATGGTTTTAATAGACTGTCAAAGGCCGTTAGTCAAGTTTGGAAAGACTTGACTGTAAGCAGAACAGTTCCTGTTGTTCAGACAATCTAAGCTACAAGAACATCTTGGCACGTAGCCAGGGAGAATGGAGTTTTCTCTCTTCAGGGTTTGACATCCCTGCGTAGGTGAGTCACAGGGAGTGTAACAAAGCAAGGTAGTTACACTTGGTGAACGGAAAAAAAGTTCATGGTTGTCACTTGTTTCCATATAGGTTGGGTATATAGTGATGTTAAGTCACAGATATGACAGAATTGGTTCATAGTGACTGGTTGATGAGCAATCATCGTTTATGATTTTCACTTCTCGACGATCGACACTGACTGACTGACTGACTGACTGAAGAAAAAAAGGTATAAAATGGAAAGAAAAGTCCTTATTCAGACAACTCATTTTCGTATTGATTCTGTTTTTGTGAACAGACTGATTATGAAGATATTTCATTACTAGTTAGTTCATCAGTTGCTTTAACCCATCGCTGCGGGTTGGCATTGTCAGCTGAAGCGTGGTGTGGTTGTTTTGTCACTATGGCAAATTGAATTAAATTGGTCTGTATGTGATGATTTTATTTCAGAGTACACTGGACATGTAAGGTATTTGCATGGTAATAGCAAATCATTTTCTATCATGGGTGTTGTGATAGATGGAGACCATGTACTTGTGTCACTTTATTTGTACTATATTGGAATCTTTTTATTGCATATTACTGTATAGGCGACTATGACAACTAAACTACAAGCTTTAGTCTTTGAATTCGTATGTGGTATCCACAATGAACAATTTTTGTAGCGTTATCTACAGGACAGATTCTTGGGTTTCATTTGACCAAGACAGAGGGGCTCGTTGCCCTGAATAACCCTTTTGGTTATGTCAATACAAGCGTAGATGTACCTTATCGACCTTTTGTGCATGAGGGCATGCACAGGTCTGGTCGGGGGAATTGTTGCGGAAAGCTTGCGGGTGTCACGCCCCCGGGTGCCTGTATTTGGCTCGTCTCAGTACCTTACTGGAGAAAGTCGGATTTATCCCTGTATTTCAGGTCTAGATATCCCGTGTTTAGTCTAAGCACACTTTTCATATGCCAGTCAGTTGCTGAGGGGCGGAGTCTTGGTCACATGGTCAGGTAGCTATAGCAACACTTTTCTCCCATGCTCACTCTCTCTCTTGCTGGACACCGTGTAGTCAACATCGTGTCAAATACGCTCTTGACATAATCTCTTGGTTTACCGTCATTTTCACTTCTTTTCTGTTAAAACCTACTTCTTCCTTTAGGGAAACGTTTTCTTGTATGCCTCTGTGAGGTTGGGTCGCTGGTTTTCACGAGTTGGTCGTGATATTTCAGGTTTCTTGGGTTATGCCATGGTCTAGAGTCGCTGGTATTGGCGAACGTGTCTGTACTCAATTTCATAGTGTATGTTCTGCCATACACAAGGTCAAATCGAACAGCTTGGTGTGACGGAGCGGGTTTTTCACGCTTATCGAAGGCTTGCTAACGCTACCACTTATTAGCTTTCGTAGGCAATCTATTCTAGAGTTTTATTAGGTGTTAAATATCAGAGTTTTTCGTGTACTTTCCACGAGTTCGTCACAATATGTATGGTTACCATATCTACGAACGGAAGGGCGGACAGAGAGAGAGATAGACACAGACAGACAGACAGACAGACAGACAGACATACATACATACAGACAGACAGCCAGATAGACAGACAGACAGACAGACAGATAGACATGCAGACAGACAGACAGACAGACAGACAGACAGACAGACAGACATACAATCAGACACACAAACAAACAAACAAACAAACAGATAAACTTAGGGGTGAGGGGAAAGAGACAGACGGAAATAGAGGAGAGGGCTGGGGTATATGTTTTAGTCCTTTGTAAAGCAATAGTTGATTTTAGCAACATTGTGTAAAATAATGTTTTAAATGCACTCATTGGTCAATATGTGTTATGTCTATAATATTTTATACTATACGTCCACACATGTTGTCACCTCTTTAGACAATATGTACATGTAACTATATGTATGTAACAGTATGATAAGGCTGAAAGATACTCGACTATGTATTCAAAACAACGCCTGTATCTTGCGGCATCCACATGAATGACGATATGAACAATTTAAAATTGTTGGATGAACTTAAACATGTAAATGAATCAGAGGACTTGAACGAGAAACGGGTGTAGCTTCGCTATAGATGTTATTGACTTGATAATGTAACGGCCATACTGCCTTACTGTACTTTGACATATGGATAGACCCATTAACAAATATATTGCACTTTGTTTTCTATTAGACACCATACTACATACTGTATTCTCGAATAATAACATTATGAATGTGAGGTACACATTACCTTGAATAGTCCGCATATAATTTATGAATTGATCGTAAAAATATCATATCATGCATGACTCCTTTAATTTTTAGACATATACGGCAGCTCAGATAGAGCATAGATGTAGTGAAAGTCACAGTGCTGGCCTGTAGTGAAAGTCACAGTGCTGGCCTGTAGTGAAAGTCACAGTGCTGGCCTGTAGTGAAAGTCACAGTGCTGGCCTGTAGTGAAAGTCACAGTGCTGGCCTGTAGTGAAAGTCACAGTGTTGGCCTGTAGTGAAAGTCACAGTGCTGGCCTGTAGTGAAAGTCACAGTGTTGGCCTGTAGTGAAAGTCACAGTGCTGGCCTGTAGTGAAAGTCACAGTGTTGGCCTGTAGTGAAAGTCACAGTGTTGGCCTCTTGATTAGAAGAACGATCAAATGATAACACTTACCATTAATACCACGGTTAAAATAATTCGGTACAGACTATCTAAAAACCCAACGAGATCATCATGTCAGCGGTGATAACGTACACAATTAATTCAACGGTGTGTAACTGTTCCTATCGGTGTCAATATGTTTGTACGTTTCTAATTAATCTCCACGTGTCCGTGATGTCTTGAATATTGTCAGATCAGTACTATTAAATTATGTAAATTCGCATGTAGGTTTCATTGCGTAATGTGCAACAGATGTGCATTTCATTAATTCACTCTAGACTACTTCGTCTGTTGTCAAATGAGTGACTACACCGTATAAGCCTAAATACCGTGTTAGACTTTCAACCACTCACACATTTTTCGTTTTCATACCTATAAGAGAAATTGGCTAAAACAGAAGATGACTAGAAAATGACAAGAACACGTGACGGTCAGAATTATACAACAACACGACGTTTATTTTCAATTGTAGACACGAATGCTTTATTTGTTGAGCAATTGAATTCATAAATTTGTCAAATGGGTTAATTACGTCTATTGTACTTTATTTAAACCAGCTGTTTACATTTTTCAATTTGATGAAACACAATGACATTTTAATGAATTTCATGTTTCCATTAATACAGTCTGATGGCGAAGCATACTAAAAGTCATCTAAATCTAATATTCCATATTTCCACAACATTTTCCTTCATCCGGGTCGGAGTAGATCGAACGTATGGTTAATTCCTCGCCATTTTCTCCGGGAATTCTCTTTTTTTGCTGTTGTTCTGGTCCATATTTACATCTGTAATATTAAATGATTAAACTCTAGAATTGTGGTATGTACAGTGTACAATAGTTCGTCATTATTTGTATCTCAGCATTATGTAACATTTGCAAAAAAAAAAAAATGGAGAAATTTCAGCATTGCTAATGAATTCAAGTTAGAGGACAACCAACAACTGCATTGTGTCAGAAAAGACAATTAACAGACCTTATGGTTTTGTAACTAATGCATAAAGAGCTTGTTACATGGGTAGATTACTTTTGCTTTACATGCATTCTCGAGTTTGTTGTCCCTCAAAAAAAGGAAAATAAATTGACAATCAATCAATCAATCAATCAATCAATCAATCAATCAATCAATCAATCAATCAATCCAACCAACCAACCAACCAACCAACCAACCAACCAATCAATCAATCAATCAATCAATCAATCAATCAATCAATCAATCAATCAAACAAATAATCAATCAATCAATCAATCCATCCATCCATCAATCAATCAATCGATCGGTCAGTCAGTCAGCCAGTCATTCGATCAATCTATCGAGGTATCATATAGTAATAAATTATATAAAATAATCTATCCATCCGTCCATCCATCAGATCCATCCATCCGATCGATCACTCCATCCATCCATCCATCCATCCAATCATCCATCCATCCATCCATCCATCCAATCATCCATCCATCCATCCATCCATCTATCTATTTATCCCTCCCTCCTTATCATTTTCTAATGCAACAGAAGTAGCAGAAAATTGTCTTTTCAAAAGTTTCGCCTCTTATTTAAAAGATGAATTCATTGAATACCTGGCACATGTAGACTTTCCACCTTCAATACACTGACAGCTATAGGGATGTCCATCCTTAGATTTCTCACAGTATGTGCTAGTTTCATCACAATCTGTTCAAAGTGAGATTTAATAAGCCGTTGAAGATGGGTCTTATGACGTAATAACTGATCGAATCATAATGAATTTAGATGTTACCATGACAACCGTAAGGGTTTCAACTCAGGTTTATTAAATCAAGGGTGTAAAGTTTTGACCAAATGTTTGCAATCTAATTATTAAGAGATAATATATTGTACCGTATATTCCCAGTAATAATTCACAGGAGTCAGTTCGCAATGGGCTGTGCGGGGTATGTTTGTATTTCTCTTTACGCGAAATACAAAATATCACCATTATACATGTTGAAATAAAACCCCGTTCGCTTTTTAAAAAATCATCCAATTATGCCTTAATCTGTGTAAAAGTGAATACATGTTGATCAACAATAGTTGCTGTCATGTGACCTGGCGATGGTACTTACCGTGGGGTTCAAAGGTCGGACAATCGTGTTCGTCAGTGAAGTCCCAACAATGTGGTATACCGTCACAGACATTCCATAGCGGTATGCAGTCACCTCCACACCAGAAATTCATGATGTCAGTGAAACAAGCTGTATAAATTTAGAAATTAGAGTTTGTGAGAGAGGAAAACATGTGGTACAAATTACACAAGTTATTGTTTGTGTCATGTAAACTATACTAATGAATGAATGAGACCAAATTGCGAAAACAATGATACATAGTCATAGATCATGAGTTACAATTTACATATATCGGTTTCAAAATTTTTTCCTACCTTTGAAAGTTTTATTGTAACCATCAACATGGATACATCTTCCATAACCATCAACAGCGCCCTCATCAAGACATCGATCCACACAGTAATATTGGCCAGGTTGACAATCCTCTGTAAGAAATGGCGCAAGTGTTAATATCTGTCTGTAATGTGGACATTTCTAGTTGATGATTATGACGCCCATGAAAGTTTGGTCCTGTATATATTAGTAGTTCGATATATGTAAATGGGACTATATCATTGCTATGTTTACTAAGCGTAGTGTCGAGATTGTGGTTTACACGAGGTGTCAATCATTACATCAAACAGATACAACCTACTACTGGCAAGTATTTACTAGCGGAACTTGTTACAACCAGGGAAAGTAACTAAATAAATTATCACTAATAACACTTGGCACAGCATGATAGAACTGCAGACATTTCATTTGTATTCTCTACATGTAATGCCAGGGAAACTTGAAATTCATCTGTGAAGCTTAAGGTGAGCTATGTAAAGACGCCACAAAACTGTTTTTATAAAACCATAAAATGTAATACAAGTCTCTATAGTTCCAAGATGCTGTGCCGAGTGTTATTAATCCAGTTCATTCATTTACTCTTCCTGTTTGTTACAAGTTTCGCCTCTAAATGCCTGCCTGTCGTGAGTTGTACATTCAGACTTAGGAATTAGGTAAAAGGAAATTCAATAATCTAACACGTATCAATGACATATAATAATGACAAAAAATGTCTTTTAGGTATAATTTACCTGGACCGTTAATGTTTGTATTTGGATTGGGCTCCACTGCCGGTGCTGGCGTTGGCTCTGTTGATATCCCAGCAGTAGTTGCTACCTGTGCAGGCATGATTTTATCTAATTTTGTGGATGTTTCGGTGGACGTTGGTGGCGTGGTAGTTGTTGCAGGTTCTGGTGTGAAGACTGCGATAGTCGTTCTCCCAGCTAAAGTTGTTTCTTCTACTGACGGATTTCGATGATGATATTTTGTAGGTATGGGTGGGTCATTAAAGTTAAATCATGAAATGGAAAATAAATTACATTACAAATTGTAAACATTCTAATACAGTCATTCACATGTATATGTAGTACATTCAAATTACTTATACACTCGTCATTATACGTTCATGCATAGACTAGATACTGGAGAGCCGTCTATGGTTCATGTAACATCGGTTTGTATGCGACTACTCGCTGAATCGATATTAACAAAATAACAAGAATGTTCAGTTGACCAATTATTTCGGAATCACTTATACTAGTATCCAAAAAAGTACAGATTTATCTCTTCACATAGCGAGTGCAATTGACTATCCCCTGATTTATCAGACCCCTCCCCTTACCGCCAGTTATGTTTTCTTCTTCCTCTTCCTCTTCCTCCTCCCCATCATCATCATCATCATCATCATCATCATCATCATCATCATCATCATCATCATCACCACCACCATCATCATCATCATCATCATCATCACCACCACCACCACCACCACCACCACCACCACCACCACCACCACCATCATCATCATCATCATCATCATCATCATCATCATCATCATCATCATCATCATCATCATCATCATCATCATCATCACGATCATCCTCCTCCTCCTCTTCCTCCTCCTCCTCCTCCTCCTCATCATCATCATCATCATCATCATCATCATCATCATCATCATCATCATCATCATCACCTTCGTCTTCTTCTTCAGAACCTGATAAAATGTCAAAATATGAAAACCCTTATCATTTTGCACACCAGTGTTCAGTTTTGAGAAGAATAAACCTTGCCTCATACGTTCATTAATCAGTAATTATACGACAGTTTCTCTGTGGTTTCGTTTCTTAAAAACTAAAAGGAGAAATAGATATTAATATTTGAAATTGTCTTCAATTTAGCGAAGCATTTTTCACAAAAATATTAAACAATGGAACATGATTCTTGGATTATTCCATCGTCCCTTGGATGTCGCTTTATATATGCAAGATTTTAATAAAACCAAGTATTTCTCTGGGATCTACCTGGGTCGCATAACTAACTGTTATAAATATCGATCACTACCTACCGGGGTCGTACAGCACATCATCTCCTGTGTAGAAGTATTGGCAAATGATGGAAGCTTTCTCACGACACTTACTCTTCATCCATTCATAGTTATCATCCTCACTGAACAGACATGGAATAACATGTATTACAATTATATAATTATATATTAGAGAGAGAGAGAGAGAGAGAGAGAGAGAGAGAGAGAGAGAGAGAGAGAGAGAGAGAGAGAGAGAGAGAGAGAGAGAGAGAGAGAGAGAGAGAGAGAGAGCGAGAGAGAGAGAGAGAGAGAGAGAGAGAGGGAGAGAAAGAGAGACCGAGAGAGAGAGAGTTTGTGTGTGTGTGTGTGTTTGTTTGTTTGTTTGTTTGTTTGTTTGTTTGTTTGTTTGTTTGTTTGTTAACTGTCTGTAACCTATGTTTTGCGCGCGCGCCCTATTAACATTACTGATCAACTGTATATAACCAATATTTCTTACAGTGTTTTGTTAACTGAATTCTTATTGTTCATGACACTCTAGTATGGTGTAAATGTTTTAAACTCATTTAAAAGACACGAATCAACATACAACGGTTGGATTAACTTTATTTAAGTATCTATATACTCTGAAAGAGTCATGTCTGAAGTTGACCTTTATCCCAAATGAATTGGAAATGTTACATAACTGGGAACGGTCAAAAGGCGGGAAAGTTTTCGATTGTTGAACATGGGAACATACAGGTATATCTTATAGCCACACACATAAAGATGGAAAGGAGTCCGGAAAGGGAGAGGAGGGGTTAGACAAAACAAGCTAACAAGGTAAAAAGTGGATGGAAGGTTGAAATATGGTATTATTAATCTCCATCTATTGATATCATACAGCGAAATCCAACTGCACGATCAAAAGATGAAATTCGAGAAAAAAACTGACGAAATAGTTATACTTGTTACTTGAAACACTTCATGATAAACATGGTTTAGACCTACCTGAGAATGATACATGATCCTTTACCAGTGTCACTAGCCCAGTTATCGTAACAATCACCTGACGTCTTTATTTGCACATTTCCAGACACATTATGAGCTACTAAATAATCCGTAATCGCTTTCTGAAAGTCTTCATCATAAACCCTTCCTAAAGTTCCCTTCTTGCCTTTGCAGTACTTGCCTCCACTTTTCATCTTTTGTTGAATATCAGTAACATTATACTGTATACGAGGACCGACAGTTGACGGTATTGCTGCCGTGGCTGTAACGATGCGGTAAAACTATCAGTTTTGACTTGCATATTAGTAAAAACAAATAAATATATAAAAGGTGGTATGAACGATCGAATTTTTGCACTGGTCACTACCTTGTAATTGTCCAAGTTCCGCATTGCATAAATCTATTCCACTACAACTCCTACCTTGTTATGCCCCCCCCCCTCTATCTCAATCCTCTTTCTACCAGGTGAGAGTAGGGAAAAGCAAGATTAAGGTGTTTATGGCATATTTATGAACCGTCTAGAAGACTTGTGTTAAAGGCTAAATAGAATGCTTGATGCGATGGTCGTTCACGAAAAAGGCACATTGCGTGAAACTGCATTGTATCGTTACCACACCCAGATTATAATATTCCAATACATCTAAACCTTCTATCAAATGTAATCATCATATAAGGTAGTATCGAATTTCAAAAATCATTTTAGAATATCTTTTAACGTTCAGAGAAAATAGGATTTAGAAAGTTCTTGTAGGCAGTTTTAATGTTATGAATGAATAAATATAATATACCTGTATTCAATAGAAATTCACAAATGAACAGTTTCGGAGTATTACAGTCCTGCATTCCCCAAACAAAAGATTGCTTTTTCAACCTGCAAAAGTAAATTAATCATAAATTATTGTTCTTACCCAATAAGAGAGTATTTTGTGCTCGATTAACTATATTACGTATATTATATTAGGAGATGGACTTGGAACGATGAATGCGGTCTATGTACAACCGTATTGCCATGTATGTATACGTATTATTATAAATATTTCGATACGCTTTAACTTGGAGATTTTCTTGCTCTAAGCTTTGATGGGAGTATATTACAATGCCGTTTTACCTGAGTGCTCCACAATCCTTTTCTTCGTCGTTATTTTTAGACCAGCCTTTTTTAAACCAACATACAGAAGAACCGTCACTAAAAACCAGAGATCCCTCCTCTTCTACGTCCGACACGCCAATCCAGAGTTCATCGGCTCCACCATAGAAATGATCAGCTAAGTACTTTTTCAACAGCCTTCGTGCGAGGTTGTCTCTGATCTTGGCTAACTGGCCACCACTGCTATTACAGTAGTCACGTGACTCATTCCAAGACAGCGATTGATTGTAGACTACGTACTGTAGTGCGGGTCCATGCATGTTGTAATAATCTGGCACTTTGTCAAACTGCACTAGAATAGGTATAGATTAGAACAAAATGTATGATGATGTCTTTCAGGAAATTTAATTTCATCAGAGATCACATCTAAAACTGACTATGTTGACGTCACATTCGAATTTGTATGTCCGTATCCTGGACATTACGACGGATACTGGCCGCGCGGGGGGGGGGGTAGATTAGGACAACACATTGAACATGCCTACTCATTACGAATGAAAACAAATTATGATAATTATTGATAAATTAGGATAGAACATATATTGTTACAACCGAAGAATATATAATTTCAAGTGTGTAGCAATCAAAACCAGGAAATTCTGTGGCCATGGCAATAACAGCGACACACTGTGATAAACATAATAAATTTGAGACAAATTAAAGTCAGCATCTTTTGAGGGAACGATCTCTATATTTTTCTGGCCCATCTAACTTGCCTCTGTAATTTATTTTACGTATGCTTTTCTGTATTTACATATTTGTTGCTAGGTTCAGAAAGTTTCAATATATTTATATAACTTTGCCAACAACATATCTCTATCTCATTATTAACAATAGATGTATCTGTGTTGCTTAACTCGTAATTGCAAATAAATGAGTAAATATGATTGAAGACACTGATTCTTAATGTGACTTACCTTTTGCTCGGGAAGCTTGTGTCTGGAAAGTTAAAAATGAGAGATATGGAATGAAATGCGAAATTTTGAAAATACAAATAGTTAACTAGTTAGCTATAAGTATTTAGCTTTTATATGAAAAGGTATCAAATTTGAAGATCTAACTCTGTAACGCTTTTTTGTTTAGGTTATTTCAAATTTCAACTTTAAAGTTTGATAAAAAGCAATTTGGATGTATAGAATGTATACTATTTAGTTCGACATCCAGTCACACTGACAACATAAAGATTACGACACTTTTCGCGTCCATCATTTAACAACACCCGTAAAACCTTTTTAAAAAATGACACACACAAAACAATTCTCATACTTTGGTGAGAAAATTATCGATAATGACCGGTATAGCTTGATAAAACTGTAAAAGTTTTCGATAGTTTACGACAGCTGTGAACAAGTTCGAGGAACAAGTACCATGTTATTGTTTTTACCTTTTCAACACTTTCTGACGACTGCACAACAGGCACTCCAAAACTAAACGGCAACACCGTTGCTAATATCAAGAATTTAATTATCATCATTTCTGTTCTGGAAGCGAAAAAGAACGAATAAATCAAATTGATCATTGAATACAGTCGAAACCAGTTAGTTGAAATAAAATAGCTCGACAAAATTCATATGCCACAGTTTAACTACTGTCTAGCTCGGCACATATTCCTTTCAATATTTTCTCATCTAATGACGATGCATGTTTGTTGACATCCCAGAACCTGACAACACATACTTTAAACAACAGACAGTTCGATTTGTTAATAATGTACGTTAGTAGATAGTATGTCAATCTTAATGTTCATATTTAAGTCAAGTTAAACTTACCTTATTATATTTCGGTGGTCACATTTGTGGGATGCAAGGCTTAGAACTTGGATAGTTCTCACGGCAGGCTTACTCCACGCTTAACGTTTGCTATGAAACTGTGCTCCGAAATTTTTTTTTTTTTATTTCGCTACCGTCTGTTTTCATTTTGCGATAATGAAATGCCTTTGTTAGTTCTTTAGTTGTAGGAACAATTTTTTCGGATATGTATAGAGAAATATGGTGTAGAAACTGAAATAAACATGTAACAGGTGGTTTTCTTGTACAGAAATTACAACACGATTTCCGCTATAGCCAGAACTAAACTCATTTATGTAGCAATATTTATGAAAATTGCACATTTTAAATGACAGTTTTTAAATTGTAGCGACGATTTATTTACTTCGTGAGGAGAGTAGAACAAAGCGTGTCCTGGTTATAAACGTAATTATATTGCTACATTGTACTACTTTGGCCGACAAAACTACTACAGCCCATTGCAGTTTAGTGTTAACTGTCTGTCTGATACTACCAAACAGAAACCAACAAGAAACTGCACATGCTACACTTTAAGATAAAAAGAATAAAAAGAAAACTCAGCAATGTTGGTAAGAATTGTATTATTATATCAAATGATGAAAAGAGTAGTGTCCCTAGTTAATAACATTACTGTCGCTTTAGACAAAGTTCAACAATATTTAATAGAAATATATCTGTGTTCTTAATTATTAAGGACTAGGGGATTGTTTACGACTGCATTTAGATCTAGTACCACTACTGATCGGATGAATAACCCCTCCTCCTCACCTCAACCCCCCCCCCCATTACAGACACGAAATGGGTAACGAAGAATTGAGTATTTGTGGTTAACAAAGATCAGTAGTGAATTAGGCCATAATATTTCATGGAGTATTTTTGACGATTTATGAAAAAAATGTAACTGCTGTATCTCTTAGTTTGTAAGGTATGTTGTGACGGGATATCTTTTGAGCGTTATTTAGAGTAGTCGAAAAGAGGGCCGACAGTCAGGTTTGATGGACATACTGATCACTGAAAGGATATGTTCTCTCTCTCTGGGCTTTTCTGTGCACCACAATGACCTGTGCGATGCAGAACATAGTTGCCTTGAGGGCGTACGTTAAAGAATATAAGCGATGTAACTTAGTCAAGTGTCAATAGCACTAGAGTTACCAATGAGGTGACAAATGTTAACCTACTTAGCTACAGGGTAAAAAGCCTCGACTACTACTGCTGCTCCATTAGTCAAGCAGACAAGTTGTTTACAGAGAGTGAAAAAACCCTTATGTTAGTGTTCCAATCTATTATATTAAGTTAATAGAGGTGCAATTAGTCAGGATTTGAACGAATTCGCCCTATATATTTCGTTTCTATCTACATGCTCCAGAAACAAATTCTGATCGAAATTGTCTTCACTTCACAACAAAAGTTTACATTGAAAAAGGTACTTCAAGAACTGTAGTGTTGATTTGCATCATTGTGAAGCTCATGGCATTGGCTAAACTCTGTAAAAATAACCACCCCATTCCATGTGTTGGTGTTTATATTGCTATGTGGCATAAACAAACAATGGGCCTTTGAGCGTAGTCCTTGAATATTGTCTAGGTGTAAACCAATGTATACAAAAACCCTGGTATTCGCCTTTCCAGCAAATTAGCAATGGGGTTTGTTGTTCCAATGCAGACAATTGGATCACTAAAAGGCACCGCTTGGTTTGAATAAACACATTAACACAGGACTGATCTCGTAAAGCAACACAGATTGACGAGTTACAACCTAACATGGTATATAACTAACAACTCAGATATCTTGGTGGACGAATAATGATAACAAGTATGTAGGGTCCAAAGAAACACGATAACGCTACCAACTTCGTTTTTGAATTCGCACTTACAAATACATTGGTATGATCAAATCTTTTTTTACTACATAAAGATATAAACTATTCCCAACGCTAGTCTTTCATGACACCGATAATTATCACAAATACTAACACTTTGACGTAATTGCCAGGACACAGTTTGTTTCAACTGTAAATACATGTTAATGGTTAACTTAGGGCAATGTATCACCTTGTAGAATACCAGTGAGTAAATATGTATCCTGGCATGGAATCGATTTTCCTGTCACTGGAATTTATTTAAACATGACTAACAAGTACGGACTATCTTTCATCCATACATCCACCACATCCAATACATGGCAGTAATATCGATCTTTTACCATTCATCCACCTATCCATCAATTAACTCATCCATCTATCCATCCATCCACCTCTACCTCCCTGCCTCCTCTCACTCACTACGTTTACCTCCCTCCCTTCCTCCTCCCTCCCTGACTGACTGACTGACTGACTGACTGACTGACTGACTTACTTACTTACTTACTTACTTACTTACTTACTTACTTACTTACTTACTTACTTACTTACTTACTTACTTACTGTCTGACTGACTCACGGGCTATCTACATTGTTGAGTCTCTGAAAATTACACCTCCCCCCCCCCCCCCACATTCCTCAGTAGGTTCCTTCCAGTGAATCACAATTGTTAATATGAAAAATTTAATGTCATGCACTGTACAGACACATATCTTAGGGTCTCAGAGCAGCGGAAATTTACTGACAATACTTTTACATTCAGCCATTCATTCACAATTACTGACCTTAAATTAGTCTTTGTACATAGTTTTTTAATTTGTGTCTAACACGATGACCAAATTTCTGTTTTGTGATCACTCCTGCCCACTAATTGATGAAACACTTTGTATAATTGGATGTATGAATCTAAATTAAGAATACAGACAATGTGTTCAGTCAATGAAAGGGTCAGCTTTTAGACTAGCAGCAAAATGAGATGAAAATTGAAAACCTACGAAGGTAGGGCGAAAACCACTTGTTGATTCAATGGGCTTTTGTGAACAAACTTGCATTGTAGACCTTTTTAATCAATGTGTTGTTCGCTCTACTTGAAATGCCTTGGCAATCGCATTAATACTGCAACATTTGATTATAGAATGTTTGACCATTCGAGTTGTGTGTACGTTTAATGAAACACAGCGATAAGTGTTTGTTTTCGGCAATCGTTCATGCTGCATGATCAAAGCATTCTGTGTATAGAGTACAATAACAGTGTTAGTCGTGGACTCACGTATAGTTTCATCTGGGAGGCATCTAATTAACCACATAATAGTTGATCGATGAAGCTAAACTTAATGAAAATATAGTTCCTTGTCACGGAAACGTGTTATGAAACCTTAGAAATAACCAGATGATATTTTTTCGGGAATCATTTGAAACATGTTCATGTTCATTCAAACACCATAGCAAGAAGTACAAAACGACTCCAAAAAATAACATTACTATGGTATCACATCAGTTATCTAACAAAACTCCAGGGTTTTTTTCTATTGTTACTAAGGATTCTTATAACATGTTGCCATGGAAACATATTTGTAAAAGAAATTGTCAGCGATACCCTGATACGTAGTCTATAATGAATACAGGTTTTATTTACCCAAAAAACGTCACGTTGTAATTCTGATCTGATCTGGTAGGCTCGGAATACCGAATATCGTGTCGTATTTCCGCAGACTTCGCAAGCATCGCACGACGCCATGACAGAGTGACATGGGTCACGGTTCGCAAACACACGAGCAATAATAAAATAGTTTGGATGGTTGAACGAGCTCAAGTGACGTGTACAATGGGGCAGTGAGACGACTTGTTCAGGTCAACTCTATGACGACCAGGACTGAATTCTGGTATCGTCACGGAACTCTAGACGTGTCAACCATGCACATTAAGAATGTGGAGGTATGCTCCGACGGGATAAAACTCTCTAGACTATAGTACCGTGGATATACAGCAACATTGGCTAACTTCTACACATCACTATTTGAAATACAAAGATCGTATAAGTTGTGTTGCTGGGAATTTCGCACCAAGGCCAAACACTCAGGTGAGAATGACAACACCACGTTTGTCGATTACGAATAACGTATGTGGTTTTATCTGTAGTGGTTTTTGTCATACGTACGTACATAGTACTAGTATTTTTGATAATTTATTATGAATGTATACATATTCTAATTAGCATAATGAAATTATCAGATAAATTGGTGTGCTTATGTGTTTGTTTGTTTGTATCCTCGACTTACAACCTCTACTTGGTGGTCAGGGTTTGCGTAAATACCGTCATTTATTTGTGACTGCAACACCAGCAGTATCAGAATACTTTGCCTGAGGATTTAGTTTCCCTTAGTAATGTTTGCATGTGTATCAGTAGCGCTCATAAATAATGAGATTAAACTGGAATTCATTGTTCATTAATTAGTTCCTCCACGTTTTGTCTGACAGGTATGAGAAATGTAACGAGTTTATACTAAATTCCGACCTCTTTCTCGGTCAGGTTGCCATTTAATCAGCGACGATCGATGTCCTTCATAAACAGGTATACCCGCGAGAGAGACTTGTGCTAACGGACACACAAGTTTTATGTGCCAGATAGATTGTGAAGCCCACAAATGCGTTACATAGACATGTAAATTTTATTACAGAAGGCGTAATTTTGACGCAAGATCTGAATGGGAAGTGATAAGGTCTGTCTAGTTGTTGTACTATTCTGTGACAATACTGGCTAAAATGTGGTGGATGTGTTGAATATAGAACATCGATTGTCTAGGGGCAATGTCTCGCCCTCGCCGCCGAGTCCAACGTGGAGACGTTATTCAGTGTTCGCAAACATTACATTAACAATAGCAGGTGAGTACTTAGCAAACTTCTGGAGGCAAATATTTTCATTTTATAGAAAACTAACAATGTAGCTACTCCGATACGTGAGATCTATGCGTTGTTAGCAAACACACAAGTACGATTTTTAGCTCAGTCCCGTGTTGCTGTCAACAGATAGATCGTATACCTTTACCGATGCGTGGAACGTGCGTCAACCCCGAAGAATGGCGGCCGTACTTTGCACAATTTCAAGTGAATTAATTGCATAGCTACTGTAAACCATTGGACCGTTGTCAAGGGCAAAACATGTGAGTTCTTTTCGGCACTGGCTATTTTTGTCGCCATATATACATTCATGCACAGCATTTGTATTTAGGGACTGAATATCCGAAATTGAAAACAAGATAAGAGTCACATAAATAAAAATATAATAGGGTATTGAGTAGAGGTTGTAAAGTGCATACTGTCGTATTGTTCTTCTGACGGTGACGGCTCAATTGAGAATAGTCTCATTCGTAATATACATGGCAATAACGTTATATTTGAGACCACGATTTCTATAGTGGTATGTTGTTATACTAATATAGAGTTCAATATTGCCCGAGGTCAATGTCTGAGTGAAAAAGCGACTCTCCACTTGAAATTGAATGACCATATATATATATATATATATATATATATATATATATATATATATATATATATATATATATATATATATATATATATATATAACTCGGTGAGTATCAATCTGCTAAGACAGTGCTCTATACCACAGTGGCAGAGCGTAATAGTAATATATATATATATATATATATATATATATATATATATATATATATATATATATATATATATATATATATATATATATATATATATATATATATATCATATCGGGTCTCACCTGGTCCATGAAGTAGTTAGGGGCGTAAGGGATAATTATGAAGGGACAGTCGATCCGAAGATATAAAAGTAAACTTACAATATATACAGTAACAAACATATAAAATTTCCTGGTTTCTATAACAAACCCTACCTATGCATACACATGTACATGTAGGTATATTCTTCTGACCCCTAGAATATACATGGGTATCTTGTTGAATATCTCGTAACATGAAATGTTAAAATGGCGGGGCGGGGTGGGGTTGGGTTGGGATGCAACTTAAAGATGTCAACAATCACGTTCTTTATATTTTTGTATTAATAGAAGAATGGATTTTGATGACTTCAAGGTCCCTAACCCACAATTAATTATACAATGATACACAGCTGTGGTAAAATTTAAACACGTGATACCTGAAAACGTAGCTACAGGCTACAGGTTACTTTTAATATATAAAGTCACCTTGTCTAAAAAGATTGATGAATTTCTTGAAGACATGACAATGAAGCCCTAAATTTCTTTTATCATTTCAAAAGTATCAGGAACAATATGTCTAAGTTTAGAAGCAATTGAAGAACATCTGTGATATTTAGGGAAGTTTGTCTCCGCGGCGCTTTCTACCTTAATATTGTAGTCCAGTGACGACTTGCAAGTCTATGACCAATCGCACTCATGATTAATTCAAGACAAACAAGCCTGTGTGTTTATCTATATGTATGTCTGTACAATTGTCATAGTTCATAGGTCAAAAATGCCCAATTGTGATTCTATTTGTTTCACTCTCTGTTCTGTCAATATAGATTCATAAAAGGGAACATGTGTTGCCATGTGTAATTTGGAAAATATTTGAGTTACAAAACATAGACATGCAAATATGATGAACAAGTGGTCGAAATATAATTCGTATATTACATCTTTGTTGATGTGTATTTATACACTATACATTACGAGATTGAACATATTTAATATAAAAATCCGAACTTTTTATTTTAATTCATCGATTGTCCAAGGCAGTTTAAGGAGCTTTAAACATGATACAGCTGTATAACACCCAGAAAGTGTGTTTTCTACATTCACATAAAATAGTAAATATGCTAAACAGAAGTCTGAGAATTTGTTCCCTAAACTGGAGAAATGTAAGAAATATGCCTGGTTATGATTAGGTTGTTTCAGTGATAAATATCACAATTATAAATATTAACAAAGTGTTGAACATAATAGTACAGCGTTTATGGTTACATTGGTATTCATTCGCTTCCTGAAATCCACATATCAATCAAAAGTAAATGAAATAAAAATAAAATGTATATATGTATGCATGTATGTATGTATGTATGTATGTATGTATGTATGTATGTATGTATGTATGTATGTATGTATGTATGTGATATTTTGAGCAAGAGGAAAAAAGTCAAGTTCACGAATAATAGTAACTTTGTGATTATAGTATTTAACATGAACGCGTCGACCTGCACTACACTCTGTCATTGTGTGCTATAAAACATCAGAAATTTCATTCACTGTTATTATAAGTTTAAATTCCATACATATTTCAATCCATTACTTTGATCATAATGACAGGTTTTACTATGCAACAGTCACTTAGCATTTTAGATTCCTTAATTGTACACCTAGTTGCTATGGTATTACGTGCATATTGTCACGTCATAGCTTTTTAAGAGGTCCAAGCAGGGCAGTGGTGAGGAGGTCCCAGATGGGCAATCGCATATATTAATGCTTTCCGATCAGTACATTAGCCGTGAAATGAACACTGAACACAAAATGGTGTCACGATGAAATAAATTACTATATCTCATTACATTAGCAATACGTCTCTGTGTTGACCATACACTGTCTCACTATAGCAGTCAATGAATCGACCATATTGTATTTCCACCAGTTTAGTATACGATAATGACTTTTTACAGTTTTATTTAGCAATTAGCGAAGTTGTTGAGAATCTATCAACATCCACCGGACAAATGTTTAAGAGGTTGTTCTCTATCAACTAGCTGAATATCGATCCACGGATACAACATTTAGAATCATACTAATTTGAAAGTAAGATTGTAAACGAGATTGTAAACGAGAGTTTGGTGTGCCATTTCTTAAAGCATTTCTGTCATATGTTAAAGTGTGTGTTGACTTATGACAATCTTTTGACATCGATGAAGTGCACCGATCAAACCAGACATATTAAATCATACTATATACTCAACAGTCACCAGATATCTGACATTTACGATAGCAATGAACAGACCGTCTATTGTAAAATTATCTGGTTGAGTTAATATTCTATATATCTTTCACATACACAATCATTGTAAAACGAACGAGAACTCCAGATAAGTGCAAAAATGTACTCGAGCGATAGCTTATAGGTGATACGCACACACTCAATTTAGTAACTAATTCCGTATACTGTACTCAAATTTACATATGCAATTTGAATAATTGCCAGGCAAACTGATATGTCGCACATGGCTGTGCATACTCTGTAAAAGCGCCACAGGGCATATCGTGGTTTTCCACATAATCAACTTTGTGTCGTCATGGTTACTAGACTCCAAATAATTTACGACTGAGGTGATGACTGGGAGGCATTGAGAAATTAAAATTGTTAGAATGATGACGATTATTTATATAATTGAAGCGTTGGGAAACAACACCGTGTCTTAGTGAAACGAGGAATTGTCTTATCACATTTATTAATTATCATTTCACTAGATACATCTGTTTCAGTGTTTAACAACATGCAAGCACAACTT
This sequence comes from Glandiceps talaboti, assembly GCF_964340395.1. Taxonomy (NCBI): domain Eukaryota; kingdom Metazoa; phylum Hemichordata; class Enteropneusta; family Spengelidae; genus Glandiceps; species Glandiceps talaboti. The sequence continues at coordinate 2,887,728 of NC_135568.1, forward strand.
TGAAGTAATACGGCGTAAAATGATCCACGACAGCCGTGTGCACACGTAATATTAGTATAATATTTTGTTACGCATTTCAGACAACGTAACCATGACATAGGTCTGTCGAAGGGACACATACTGGGTTTATATATTGTGGAGAGTAAAATTTGTGCTGTAGAGTGAAAGATATCTATTGCCTTTCATTTACTAATGGAATCATCACTTTAGTTGTTAGCAGGATTCAAACCTGGAATATTACATATTAAACTGTTCGATGCCACACCATACTACGTATAATACAATGTCATGGAAACTGTAATAAAGCTACCAAGTGTACTAACTTTATTTGAGTGCCATCGAAGGCATGGATCGACATCATATACACATATCCCTCGAGTCAGCAGTTAACACTCATCTTGTGCCACTGTCCTCAGTTTAATAGTAAAATCAAGAAATCGATGATCAGTATAATAGATTTTTAAGTTGATAGACAAACGGGGAAAGACAATGCATTTCTTTAATGATAAAACAGGGGCAAACTTGTCCACTCGTGTCACTGCCTCTGAGGTCATCAGAACGCGAACGCTAAACGGTTATGTGAATGTTACAGCGCCATCTATTGACAGGATGTTTTTTAGTGATCATTGTCATTTAATCGGATACAATCCGAAGGTGGAAAGTACTGCTTTTAAAAGAGAAACAAAAATGAACATGATATAATTATTGTGTTTATCCCATAGTTTTAGTTTTAGGGTCATTGAAATACAACTATGGTACTATACGAATGACATCGTCATGGAAACCTTGGATAACTTACTAAACAAATAGTACAAATTTCTGGTATTGAAAATTGAAAAGTTAGTTCATTTCAGGAATACGTAACATTTTTGCATCATTCAAAAACACGATTTTAATAACTACTATAATAAATCAGTCTGAATGCAATATTTCTATAATTTAATATCAATTTGAAGTTTGTGCTATTATATTTTGAAAGTACCCGAAATACATGTGTGGAAATTCCTTCCTGAAACCTTTAATTAAACAACAACCAAGATACTGAAAAAATTCAGAAATAAAACATCGCGTCATAACTACATGTATTTGTATTATTTAATTTAATTATGAATAATCATATACCATTGCGTTATAAAAGATCGAGGCTGACAACAATTAAAGAAATATACCTACCTACCTACCTACCTACCTACTTACCTACCTACCTACCTACCTACCTACCAACGTACGTACGTACGTGCGTGCATGCATGCACACACACACACACACACACACACACATACATACATACATACATACATACATACATACATACATACATACATACATACATACATACATACATACATACATACATACATACGGCCCTGTAAATGAAAGCACATGACACTCAACATATCATACAAAACAAAGATATCGACTTGAGCACGTCTAGGATACTATATCTAAAGAGGTCCATGACATGACCAATATAACAGTTTAGAACAATGTAAGCCATTGATACATGTCTTGAATGTGTTGTAATCCGTTATTTCAATAACATTGTCGTTGTAACGCTGTCTTATCACGTCTAAAAACAACAGTCGAAGTCTTACACGTCCATCAATGTAATCAAACACTCGGATACTTGTTCAAAAGTTCTCTATATGTAAAACTGGGCTGTGAATAATCGAAAGCGTTTGTGTTTCCTTTATCTGTGATAGCGAAAAAGTTAACAAAACCCTGGGGTTACTTAATTACTGCACTGAACATTCTCAGTCACCTATGGCACGTAAACAGGGCTATATCAGTGACGACATATTATGTTAATATACCTGCGTAGACTATTAGCGCGAATCTAAACCCAGCTCAAAGTTTAACTCGGATTGAGTTTGCGCTGTAGCGATACGGTATGAGGACAGTGAGCGGTAGACATCTACACAGCTGACGTGACGTGACGTGTTCGAATTGCTGTATTATCTAGCGCCTCTTATCTGAAAATTGGAAGGGCAACCATACCGACGGGTTAGACGTATATAGTTGTAGCTTAGAGATTCTTTGAAACAGTACAGCCAGCTTGAGGTCGCCAACATGGAAACGAAGCAACAGGTAAGGGCATTTAGGAGAACAATAACACACTTTCTATTCGTACTCATTGTATAAAAACAGCTGCCGTTTGTTTTCCGTGTCTGAACTGTTGTATTTTCCAGTCGAGAATTCAGCGACTCGTTTCCATAGTAGCAAGGCCTGCCACTGCGCCATTCTAGTCTCCCATAGTACTATGTGTATTCGCATAGATTACGTGCCAGGTTCATAAGTCGAGTATTCCCTCAGCAAACACAATACAAGAAGTGGAAGATTACGACTAATCCTCTACAGTATATTACACGATCATTTGTGTCAGATTGAAGTCCTTGAAGAGTGTTAATCGCGAACAGAATTGTGCGGATTTTCTGACTTATGTAGCTAAAACTCAATCTGAAAGATACCCACCAACCGATATTGTCATTGGAATGTCCGTCAAATCTCTACGTGTTACGACTGGTGAATAAATACACCGTTTGCGTGTTGTCTAGATCTTCGATATTAAAAATATAACGAGGATGACTAGATTTAATGCGATTGATTACTGCTGTTGGCATTGTAGTTACTATATAGATATACATGTATATGTTATCTTTGTAGCGATATCACCTATATGTGAATGTAGCTGAAATGCTATACAGTGCAATAAACTATGTTTTGTACAATCTAACCGCATCACTCACTAGTATATATCGCTCATTAAAAGCTCAGTGTAGCATTAAATCACTTCTCGACTCCAAAATTTAGGGAAATAAAAACACCCACATGTGTACAAGCCACATACACAATGTCACAAATACCCATCCATCCAAGCACGCAACGATCCAAACACTGTGACTAGAACATTGAAAACATACAGGTCAAGTCACTAATAACTAAACTCGGCGTTTACTGTGACTGACCTATGCTACGTTTGGTACTAGTATCAGAGACAATAAAATGTGACGGGATTCTATCATGTAAATTATATCATTACTATTACTTCAACCTGATCGCGCGGCGAATTCTTTTGAAAAAAAAAAGATTTTGTCCTGGTCTGCATAAATCTCAACTGAGTACGTCACAATAAGGCATTATTTGTTATAAAAAACAGACAACGTGATTCAAGGCCATCCTTAAAGTGTCTGGTATATATACACAGTGGCTTGAAATGGTGTATCGCAGTGGAACGACCAAATATTTGTATAATGACAACAATCATCAAAATCGTGGCATGTCGTTACTTCATTGTCTACAGTACCTAGACTTATTTGCATTTGTAGAAAGTACGAGCAAACGTCCTGGCTTTCGATGATTTTCACTGTATGCACACACATTGATCTTAGGAGCTTGCCATTTTCCTGTGTACATGATATTTCAATCATGGCAATATAACGACACTAATGACTTGTGATCATATTGGTAAAAGGGTGCAGAATGTACACGCAAGAAAACATAACCCATCTAGATTAAACAAAATCGTCAATGCTTGTCTGTTAACTAAAATCAAACTTGCAACGAGTTTTGATCACTGATACACAAAAAAACACACACGATAGACCTAGTACAATGCCTTCTCAACCACACGGCTTCCCTAGCAACGCAGGCACTACCACATTTGTGACTTCGGGCCGGGGCCGTGATACATGTTATTGAATCAATGGCGGACGTATATAACAAATACATCAACGGAATGTCAATTTCAACGATGTACATTGATTTCAAAGTGAAATGACGCTAATAGGGATGGGACCGAAGGTAATTTTTTAGCTAGCTGTCAAAACAAAAGACGTTACCAACACAACAGGAAAGACTATAAACGATTGTGCGCATGACCCTTGACCCTAAACGAATCGTGGTTATCTTAAATATACTCATCCTGGCAGTGAACCTATAGTGCATGCCTGCCAAACTTATTTATTTGTCAAAGTACAATAAATTGACTGATACAAGAAAATATTCTTCACTGTTCTTTTTATTGAATATTGTACTGATGTGTTATTTGTTATTCTGTGGGGTTCTTACTTTATCTTATCAATACTGTTACGAATTGTGATGCACTGTACTATACTGTACTGTACTGTGCTGTGCTGTACTGTACTATACTATACTGTACTGTACTATACTGTTATGTACTGTACTTACTGTACTGTACTGTACTGTACTGTACTGTACTATACTGTACTGTACTGTACTGTACTGTGCTGTACTATACTGTACTGTACTGTACTGTACTGTACTATACTGTACTGTATTGTACTGTACTGTACTGTACTGTACTGTACTGTGTTACTCTAATGTACTGCCCTGCAATGCCATGTACTTTTCTCAACTTTTCTGTTCTATTCCCATTAGTTCTAGATCTGTTCTGTTCTTATAGAGTACAATTCCATGTCATCATATCACACCCTATCCTTCTATAAACTTCAAAGCAATCAATTGAAAAACGTTAACGATGCTCATTTCCACAGGCTTAAATCCGCCACTGTCCCCGTTCAACTACCATAGTGACACAACAAAGGTTACATTACAGTCGGGAGTGACATTCCTATCAACCTAAAACTGTCACTCAATGCCAACCACAAAACAAATTAATCTTTATTGTGAAGTCGATTGATGCTCATTCAAATATAAACTTCACACACGAGATAAACTGAGCCGCAATTATTCCATACATACCATTCATAATTCAAATCTGTAACCTAAACATGATTAGCCATTGACAAAAATACTGTCATGATCCACATCCAGGGCTCACTATAATGTCAAACGTACCATTAACCCCTTCAATACTGAAAACATTCCCGCCAAAATTGTTAGGACAAAATTCTTGTTTTATGTAAGTTTTTGGCATATATCAACTTCATTTTAGACTGGAATCAAAGAAATGTTACTTCCTAATAAAGTAATATTATTGTAATTATGAAAATATTCATATAAATTGGGTCCCCATATTATTTAAACTCGTCTCTAGTCATGAAAGGGTTAATGTTGTTACCTTTATCCACACATCGACCACTAGATCATTAAAGCTTTGTGGTTTATAGAATTGAGTTTTTGAAACCCGATATTAAATATTACTTTCAAAATATGTAATTGTATCAATGACAAATGCTGGCTTTTAATACACTGGGTTATCGCAGAATATTGTCTACTTGTTCAATGCAATCTGGTGGCTGATTGTTGAAGGCATTTCAATAGATATTGAATACTGGCATTGTGTTTAAAAGTGCATGCATTATTATGGTCAACAATATCATCAACCTGAACAGTAGAGGCATCTCACACTTTCCTTTCTGATGATATTTCTCAAAGTCATTTCAAGGGTATTGAATCATACATATTGCACAGATTCGCAGTAGAACATGTCAGCATTGATTCCTAGGCTATGGAACTATAGGGGGTTTCATTTCTTCAAATCACTCACCTATATATATAGCACATGACAATGTGGATTCTAGAGTACAGTAACAAGGTGTATTTTATTTACTGAAAGACACGGGACATGGATTGTAAGCTGCACTAACTGCAACTTCAACATTTTTTAAAACTGTTTTTTGTTAGATAATGGCATGATTGTCATGTACACCCTGAACAATATTGAACAATCGTAGGTAAACGCATTTGTGTATGCACAGTATGGTGAAATACATCGCATACAATTATTTTTGGGTCCGCACTCAAAAATTAGCGCCCCAATGAATCATGATTTCAAATTATTACTATACTATTTATCGATGAAATAGACCTCTACTTGACATGTAAAATGTTTAATTATTGTTATTTTAACAATTATCAGTGAATATATTGGTGGATGTCTGACCGAAAAATGATACCCCAGTTACAACTAGTGTAAGTTTAAATTAATCAGGACACGATGGAGTTTAACCTATGTAATTTGTATATCTGAGAAATGTGTATACGGGATGGAATCGAATTGAAGGTTGGCTATATTATGTAAATTATTGTCCATCAAGTAAAGTTCTATAGATTTTACATTTGAATATTTTTTCCCACTTCAAAAAGCATTTCTGATCAACTGAATATCTTATTGTTCAACTACTAATCTGCGTGAAATGCCAACAAAATAATCTACACTTAAGATTATCTCATTTTACCAGTCCTGATAATCAAGTATGGCTTGACATGTTTAAATACGAACAAGTTTCTGTATGAATGAAAATCCTAAAGCAAGCAACGTCCAAAAATGTTTTAATTCCCTATAACTTGAACTTTGAACGATCGTTGATGGTCAATTGCTAGTAGAAAGTTGGAAGAGTGTTCGTCTTTTTTGTTTCATTAAAACTTCTAAAACTCGCAGGTGTACGGCTACCTTATCAAAATACTCACCCATGTATATCTGTGTAGTAGCAATCAATCGTTACTTGGTTACACACCTGTTGTCTAGCATCTCAGTGCGCACGGTGAATATTAATAAAGCCAGTTGAAGTGGTGTGTTTAGTAATCGTTATTTTTATTTAAATACTTGGTTATCGATTTTGCCTTTAGTCATACAAGTTGTACATTTACTTTCTCTCTGATGTCAATATTATAACATATCCGTAAGAACTTAGGTAATATATAAGAAAACGACATCAGTAATAATGTCATTTAGTTGGAATTGTCTATTCAAGTAGTAGTAGCAAGGACATCGCCCTTGTTACATGCATTTCCTCTCTCTCTCTCTCTCTCTCTCTCTCTCTCTCTCTCTCTCTCTCTCTCTCTCTCTCTCTCTCTCTCTCTCTCTCTCTCATGCTCACACACATGTACTTACACATGTACGCACGTACGTATTACATACATACATACATACATACATACATACATACATACATACATACATACATACATACATACACACACATACACACATACATACACCTGCTGACAGAAACATACACATAGACAGAGACAGACAGACAGACAGACAGACAGACAGTGACAGAGACATACAGACGAACATAAGCTTATACCTAAATAACTACATACACATTTACTTGCCTTCTTACCTATTTGTCTGCCCAGAGGCTGATCTATCAAATTTAATAAACGAATTTTAAAGCTTGAGTGATTTCCATTTCATGTTCCTTGTCGTTTGTTTCATGTTTTAAATTAAGTTAAGGAAACTTGGTAAGTTCAGATGCCCAATAAAAACACAAGTGTAACTGTAAATTAATGGCGATAGAAAACGTGAATGACAGTTTCTGGACGTATTTATATTGAATTACTGTAACTGATTAGAGAGACTTAAGATGTTCACTGAATTCCATGTATACGATTTGATTAGGACATCAATCAGCCGACACACACACAAATCTGTTTGTTACAATCGTCGTCATTTCAGGAAGGCAATGTGTGACGTGCTTATAATGCACCATGTGATTTATTATAAGTATTGAAATCTCGTTTTGGAACATTTTAGTTGTTGTTCTTTGTATGGTCATGATACCGTGTGAGGAAAGATAATCCTTCTATAAGTTATTCGTACAAGGTTGAAGTCAACAAATTATGTCATTCTTACAATGTTACATGTGTTATGTGAACATAGCTCGAGTCACTCCAGATTGCGGCTTGCTCAAAGAAATTGAAATACAATTAAAATAACAGAAGAAGACGCGTACGACTACAGTTACAAATAGAACATCACACGATAATGAATGTTAAATGTAAAAGAACACTTACAAAGAGAAATCTACATTTTACTCGATTGGATTGATTCCAAACACTCTAATGTGATATAGCAGAATCTATTATATCAGCTGTCACCATTAAACATACAAGTACACGTCTATGATTTAAATAAAGTTTGATTATGAACGAAAAGTGCAAACGGTACTACTTAAGTGAAACGACACTTGAATGTAGAGTACCGTTATAGATAATCCTATTGAAAATATCACAGTTCGTTTTATTTCAAGTTGAATACATTAAGAGAAATTGTTGACACATTGACACTTTTCTCTTCTGACTTTAGCAGGTCTTGGAAGTGATTGGTATCTAACATGCAACCCAACGGCATAAAACAAATATATATCAACATAATTGTACGCCTCACTGGGTATTCAAGTATTACCTCGGCCACAATAGAATTCTATTGAATATAATTATATTTTCTCTGACCGCGTTGAAGTGTCTACATGGTAGAGAAGAGACATAAGATCAAACGTAGATGCCTTTATAAGCCGATGATTGTTTCTGACAGCCTTCTCCTCGATCTATTCGATCTATTGTTGTTTAGTCCATAGACACAGGGGGTGCATTGTACAGGAACAAGGTCAGCCCTTCATTGGATATCCAATAGTACAAATATAGCAATCGTATTGTAACAGACACACACACACATCTCTATAGTTGTAATTCAGTCACTGTGAGAATTAATTGTCCTAAAGACATTCTTTCTTCATATTGACAATAAGTTGCCTATCTTAAAACGAGGTTAAATTCCGTCGTACAGTGTATATGGTGTGCACATATATGGGAGTAGTTCGTCAGTTCAGTATTTTTTATTTGGAATTGTAGGTGAGTGGCTTTGGTGAGCCTTTGAGTAGTCAGAAAATTATTCAAAAAATTGGAAAAAAAATATTTGATATATGAATTAGCTTTAACCTATCAGGAAGAGGTATTTCTTTGTCTTGCAATGTTAAACATTTTTATGTATACCATTACTGTGGCCATGGTCCTTCTTTTCATCGTAACAGCAAAAGTACGGTTGTCAGCTTGGAGGAATGTAAGGGTAAACGTCTTTCTCGTCTTATCAGCTTCTGTTAGTCATTGTTTTCGTGTCATCGACAATTCAAAGTGCAATGGTTCACTCAACAAAATCGCTGTACATTCATTCAAATAGCATCAACCAGATGTCTTGTCACAAAACTGACTACTTGATCTAAGGTCATGTTACCTTGGTGTAACTCAGATACCGTGGCGCAATGACACTAGAGTTAAAAAGTGTTCCAAGGTGAAAATGGACAAACGAGTAGTACTGATGACTCGGAATGGTCGTTATATTCACACAGAACGATCATTGAATCTGTGCTTGCCGTCCCAAGGACCAAGGCTCAAAATTGTGAAAACAGCATCGTGTACTTGTAAGCACTTGTAAGTGTTTGCAGGAGAAGCTAAATCGTAGATGTTCCCTGTGCATATGTACATACCACAGGTTACCTTTACAAATCCGTTTCAGTGTAATGTATACTTGCAAACAAAATCAAAAGTCTAAAACATTAGGTTCAATTTATGATGCTGGCTCATGGTCACACTTTTTAAACACCCTTTATAATTTGCTACTACACGTTCACTCCTTAAGTCCACCAGCGAGAACTAAGTGGCACAGATTTCTTTGAAACCCAAGTGTTTCAAATGTAAAAAGTATCAAGTTGACTAAAAGATTGCCTAGTACTGTAATAAATTCTCGACACTTTGAACTGATGCATAGCGACCAGTCCATTTACGAACTACGAGAGCTGTAAGTTAGACGTGTCTCAGTGTTCCTTTTCTTGTAAAGCGTTTGTAATAGATGCAACCTAGCAACAAACTAGGCATTGTTGCTCATGGCAACCTACATATACGTACACAATTATGGATAAGTTATGATGTCATCGTATATCATTATTACAGTTTGCAGGTGTCTAATACGTTGTCTAGTAATGAACGAAAACTGTGTGCCCGTTTCCTTGGCATATCCAACTACCCTGAACACAAAACGCAAGTTGAACCTGCTGTCTCATTCACTGTGTGCTTCGTACATAGTAAAGAACAAAGCGGAACAACAGGTACGCGACGTAGACAGGCTATCATTCAGAATGCCTGAAGTTGAAATAACTATAGGTACTCATAAAAGTGCACTAAGGTTTGAGAAATAAGTTTAATAGGGCATCTGATCATGTCAGGTTGTTAGAGGGCGGGATTTGTCGAGGGTACACAAAGAAAGTATGGTGCAATGTGTCTGATCGTGTCAGCCTGCCATTGCAGGGAAAACTTTGTCTCCAAAGATGTTTCTGTCGGAGTTCCACTTATTAAAAACTTATTGTTTAGGAGACCAACATATACATCTATTTATATAATATAGATATTGAAAATATGGCGATCGCGAAGAGAATCATCGTCTGTGTTTCTTTGTTCCTACCCCGTATACATTATTACCAAGTAACCTTTTTTGTGTTTTTTAAAATTCATTTACACTTTTACATTTAACCAGTACATGTATGTTGACATTCAGACAACAGCACAATTTTCAGAGAGAAGTTAACGATTTCAATTATTTACAAAATTTCCTAATTGTGTACGTACTGTGGCATTCCAATCAGAATCGACTTCAGTGTCAAAAGAATCCAAGCTATTCATGGAGTCCTACTATAATATGCAAATGTGTAATCTAGGATAAAACGTGACGAACTAAATAACGACTTTTCCATGAGAGGATACGAATTATCGAGAGGACATGAACAGCAGTATGAAACTAAAACGCAAGAACCTCACACGCCGTCAAAACAAACCAAAAAGCTTAAGGTATGTGAGGGTAATATCATTTCACTCCTGGGTACCACTAGATAGAAAATTGAAGCATTCTTTCTTCTCGTTACACTACAGGCTAGGATTATTAACTGAGTTCTAACGCATTGTTGTTATTGTGGCAAATTCTCAATGGATGTCTCATGGGGACAACTTGCTCTATAGGTATATATTTCACTATGTGACCATTTGACACATGTATTTGTGATACCACTCAAGTGGCTGTTTTTCTTTTGAACCCCGAGTTCTTTGTAAAAAACGAAAATAGAGTAACTAGCTATCGTGATTCATTATAGCATATACAAGTTCTTTGTTCGGAGAAGCTTTCACTAGAGTTACATGGTCATTGCTTGATGTATTTTTTAGGTCAACACTTTATTTCTTGTGTCTTTAGATAAATTGTTTACTATCTACACCTAGCTGGTAAACCACTATACTCATCTAGGTTTTTTTTTTCTATTTACATATCCCTGTACAGTTTTGTTTTATAAAAGTCACATGAACACCAGACATTGAATTGAAGGATGCGTATATAATCCGCTGTATATAACGTGCAAGCCTCCATATTTTGACATGGTGTGATACTGATTTTGAAGTTATATAAGTTAAGAAGGCATGACACCCATTTTTTTTATTACTTTTGTCTTCAAGAAGGGTTTTGCATACCAGCTGTCGTTCTCCAATTTACCCATAGACCCTCCGCTGGTGGAGGGTCTATGATTAACTATTCAAATTTTCGTCACGGAAGTATCTACTAAAGGCATGAATATAACGGGAGGCACTGTGTATAGGTATAAGTCATTACATTCTTAATCTGTTTGCTATGAAGACAGACAACGGTGGTTATATAATCTAAGGTTCCCATGTGAGTAGACATCTCACAATTAAAGCCCTTCTAATATCCTGGTACTTAGAGTAATCCATACATTTGTAAACATAGTATAATTACTGTACAAAGTTTTGAATGCTGAAAGCAGACGATTCTTCAGTTACAATTTGAATACGAAGCCGATTCTTAAGAAATCAGCAACAATTCTTTATGCGCCAAAATTCAACAAATTTCAACTAGCAGTGTTTTTTACAATGTTGTTTTGCTTGAAAAAAGACAGGGACATTATTAAGTAAATAAAATAGACTACAGTAAATTGTCTAAGAGACACGGCAACCTAGCCGACTAAACGGGCACTCAGTTGAGCGCATATCCTACATTTTGAACTTCGCCCAGCTCGAACTGTTCCATTTTTCAGTATATAAGATAACTACATTTTTCAAAAACCAGAGAAAGGCGTCATCAAGGGTTGTGGTTCGATATCCGAGGCTGGTTAATTACACCATGTTATGATACTAGGTTTGATAATACATGCAACTAATTGCAACAGGTGTCTCCAGCCAAGTCTCTCAGGTCGTTCTTATGAAAAGTGCGGATTTAATTACACAAATTGTGTCTATCAAAGTATTTCGTAGTATAACACAGATCACGGTTGATAACATCGACGAACCGTGGCGTTGGCGGTATCTTTTCATTTTATGCAACCATCAGGCTTGAATGTGATAATGTTGTAAAATTCCACATATGCAGTCATTAAATGAAAAACAAACGAACCAAACTTAAGTCGAACATTTTTACTACTGTCACCTATTCTGCCCTCCATAAATGTACGTAGGGCTGAACGGTGACCCAATATGTTTACCTCGTTTCTATGGTAACATAGACCATATGTAGACTTATCAAAAAACGTGATCCAAGTCGTTGATAGAATTGTATATCAGTGTATCAGTGTATCCGTGGTGTCATTTCATAAGACATGTCACATTTCTTATCAAATAGACATGAACACGACAACATTCGCTGTATCTAACCACGTAGGCATTTTACATCTTTACAGCAAATCCAACGGCTTTGTGTACTGTGACACTACGCTGTATTCAATGTTTTATTCAAGCTTAAGGTCTCTATTGCATGGACTTCAGGCAAAGTTTTCTCTTCATAAGATCGTTTTAAAGCCCTGTGTTTGTTTTAGTGTTGTTTACTAAGAAGGTGTATCAAGAAGGAATGTGTTTTGTGATCTACTCGAGTCAGTGTCCTGTCTACCGATATGACATGACAAAGAGCATGTATCTCACTACAACATTAATGATTCGATCGTACTCGTCGTGTCTTCGTTGTACAGATTCAACAGAGCACGGAAGTAGGGCGAACAGAAATACAGTGATGTTTGCATTTATACACACACGTAAACAGCTGTACAACATTTACCTGACATAACTCCAACGTGGCAATTATCACTGTGATATTAAAAATCTGGAGTTAAACTTCACCCGCAAGCAAACATTAAAATTCCAACCTACACCATTAATAGAGACAAGATCATCTTGAATTCGTGACTCAATTTCACCATCAGTAATTGAAACATGTATTAGCAAGAATTGTCATCTGTAAACATGGTAAACGCTGCTGCCCAGGAAATAAATTAAAACGAATTTGAAGTTAAATCTGGCAAAATTGGAATCCACAGGGGCTTAGGTACCCTATTGTATCTGTTTATCTACTGACTATAGCAGTGACGCACGTAAGCTGTTTGGTACGTTGTGATTTGAGGGCAATATCCGTCTATCTGCCTAATCGATGTTATTTTCCTGAGATGCCTCATATGTTGCTGCAGTATACATTTACGTGTCGTATTGTTATTTCCAAGGTACTCTAACCTATATACTGTCGAGTGTAGTTGTAAATTGTTAGTGTTTAGATAGTTTATTCTTTCTTTCTTTCTTTCTTTCTTTCTTTCTTTCTTTCTTTCTTTCTTTCTTTCTTTCTTTCTTTCTATCTTTCTTTCTTTACGGAAATATATCCCGTTGAGTGCTGATAGTGCTAGGCATAATGATGGCCATTCGCGATTTAATGATGCAAGGAAATGCCAGTTCCTCAATTACATTATTCAGAGTACAATTGGAGTGAATCCTTTGCTATTTTCATTCAAGTCATCGTCATGTCAGATGAGATAGATAGATAGAGAGAGAGAGAGAGAGAGAGAGAGGAGAGGAGAGAGAGAGAGAGAGAGAGAGAGAGAGAGAGAGAGAGAGAGAGAGCGTGTGTATTTTGTGAATTTTCAAGTCTTCAAAAAGTAGACCAATATTTACCGCATGTGTCCTAATAACATGAATAGAAGAACGTAAATTAAAAATAAAACATTTCCATTCTTTAACAGCCTGAGTTACAGAGAAATCAATAACCATTTCAATTAAATCGTTGATATGGTACAATGACGCTGTACTTGTATGTTAATAATCAAATCTGCAATCGAAGCAGCTCTAGATTAAGTATTCATAACCACGCAACAACTTAGTACTCTCCTGATAATGGTTTGAATTTGTATTCTGAGTGGATATAACATGAGTATCGATCATTGACTAAAGTTAATAAACACACACGTAATAGATGGTACATGTATAAGTAACGATAATGCAGGGTTGGTGTGTATGTATATATGGCACGTTTAAGAAACGTGTATGTGTATATGCATACTCTTGTCATTACTCGCTATTGTCTATATGCAATGCATAGACTCTAATTTATGTAGTTGTTGTGCCAGGAACTTTTTCTTGTTTGGCAGTTGCCTAAAATAAGAGTTTCTAAATTACGGGGTCAACATTTGACAGTTGTTAGATTTGATAGAAGCGAAGCAAGATCAATGAGTGTATAGCCCGTTTCAGTGAATCAGTGAATGTATTCTATCATCATGATAATTTGGCACACAGATGCCTACATGTTTGCATGTATATATCCATTCATCCATCCATCCATCCATCCATCCATCCATCCAAGCATCCATCCATCCATCCATCAATCCATCCATCCACCCATCCATCCATCCAGCATCAGCATCCATCCACCCATTCGTCCACACACACACACACACACACACACACCCACCCATCCATCCATCCATCCGTTCATCCATGCATCTACCCACCCCTCCACCCACCTATCCATCCATCCATCCATCCATCCACCCATTCGTCCACCTACCCATCCATCCATCCATCCGCCCGCCTGTCCGTCCGCCCGCCCGTCCGTTTGTCCGTTCGTCCGTACCGTCCATACCGTCCATCCATCCATCCATCTATCCATCCAGCCATCCATCCATCCATCCATCCATCCATCCATCCATCTATCCATCCATCCAGCCATCTATCCATCCATCCAGCCATCCATCCATCCATCTATCCATCCATCCATCCATCCATCCATCCATCCATCCATCCATCCATCCATCCATCCGTCCATCCATCCATCCATCTATCCATGTAATTGAGTGAGTGTGTGAGATTAAAGTATTGGGATTCACATGATTTTCTATAACAATAGCAAATGATAAGCCATTTCGGATGAAGTATTTAATGAGATCACGACTCCTAGCTTGTTTCCTGAAATTACATATGCAGAGCACGATTTCAATGTCCTGCTGGATACCATCAAATTGTACACCTATGTCATTACAGTGGTAGTCATTAAAACAGTCATATCCTATGACATCATATTACGATAAGCCATTTCCTTCGTCTATAACATGTCGTTATGTGCATGAGTCAACATAGGTTAATATAGTTATCTATTCCGGTCGTCTTTCGCTGCAAGTACAGCGTTGCCATGGTGATAATACTTGCACGCAAACTGTGGTGACGATTGGAATGCGATTCTCTGCGTATGATCTTAGAGTTGGCGTTCACACATTGCCTTAATTTGACAGTAATAAAGAACTAACATACCGTGTTATGACTGTGTTTACGTCTCTGAGGAGACAGAGAGAAATACTCGTAGATGAACTCTGTACTAAAAAGATTAGCGGCCATGAGTATCCCTGAAAAAATTCCACTAGCTCGACATTGTAAAAACAAAGGCAAACACTCATCGTAATAGAGGGCGTCATTCTACTCTGAATATGGGACGTTCAACTAGAAACATATAATTATTTTGAAGCTGGGATACACCCTTTTAAACGTACTTTTCATAGTTTTATTCATTCGTCTCCTTTTTTCTCTTTCAGATAACTAATTTATTGGCTCCCCAGCTGCCTAAAGATGGCTACAGAAACGGGCTTAGAAATGGCACCTTCGGCCAATTCAGGGCAGGCTGCTGGTAATTTGCCAGATTGGTTTCTTGACCGAACAAACTCGCACGAACATCAGGCATCGTACCTAGGAAAAATTTATCGACAAAGAAACGACCTATTCAAGGAAGAAAACGATAACATGAAAACTGCAGTTGAAAGAGTTTCGACGCGAGGAGGAACGCAAACTAAAAATAAGGCGCCAGTTGCGGTGAAATGGCGACCGAGCTTGGGTTTGACGTCACAGACTATGACACCACGTGACAGACACCTTGAGAAAATACGCAGTCTTCGACAGCGTCCTCTTCCACCAGTGATTCATCCTATAGAGGGGCGTCCTTTACTAGAGGTTTCAAGCCCACGGAGGACTAACAGCGAACCAGGATTGTCTTCAGCACGGAAGAATTCATTCATGGATGCTTTCCTTAACGGCAGCATGGAGACTAGTGTTCCAGCAACTCCCCGATATTCAGACGGCAACAGCAAAACAGCTGTGTCGTCACTTATGAAGTCTATCAGTACACCGAGTGCTAGTATCCCTACAATTGGTCGACGGGCTCGTCCGACTCCCGCGGAAAAGCTTTCGGGTTTCACCGTAAAGAAAGCTGAACCTTTATATGACTCGGAAAGTAAACCGAAAGGAAAATTGTACAAATATACTGATAGACTTGGAATGAAAAGACTGGTGAAACCAGATTCAGACGAACTTGACCTTACTCCAGAAACTTACAAATTTGATCTTCCTTATGAAGATGAACTTACGAGAATTTACAAGAAAGGCGACCGTTTGATTCCGGTACCGAATACTACACCCGTTTCGTTCAATGACCTAAACGGTCGTGAACTTGATGACGCTATTATCAAACAGGTAAAATGGAGTAATGACGTTGTTGTTCTTCAGAAACCGAGGGAAGCGTACCGTCACGTGATTTCATCAGTGCCAGAGTATCAACCATCTAGGGGTATCCCTCAGCCTGATAGGAGAAAGACTACTTCGAAGTCTCCTGGGGCAGGTGGCAACGGACCCAATATAGCATTTCCACAAATCAATAACAACGGTCTAACTCCATGGCAAGTTGACGACCTAACTCAAGACCAACCAACGAACATCGAATGTGTTGTTTGTGTGAACGACCGAAGTTCAAATTCGAGCAAAGGTTCCACAAGCAGGAAACATATACATGTCGACATGCCATCATTCGCTGTTGATCCTGTAAGTCCAGCACCTCAAACTGACACTAAGAACCCAAATGGGTTTAAAAACTCAGAACCATTTGAAAAACATTGATACAACCGTGACATTGATAAAGACACATGGTTCCCTGATATTTGTACTTCAAACCGCCGACAATTCAAGTGTTCCGTCCATTACGTTTTTAGATCTGCATTACACTTCCAATTTGTCAAGTTAAAAAAGACAATTTAGTATAAATTGCGATTCTCAATACTATGCTTTACCAAAGTAGAACTTTACAAACATCTTCGCGCTTTCAACATTTTATAAAAAAATAACAATCACATAACTGGGATTATAGTAAGATATTTTACAACTGTAGTGATATTGAAAAAAATAGTTTAAAGTTACGTTGTATCCGATTAGTTACATATGTAAATATTACCTATAGTTGTCACTAGAGGTATCAATGATAAAACATAACACAGCATACCATCATGGTTAGTGAGAAATGGTGGCAGACAAAGACAGCTAAGTATGTGTATGGCTGGGTAGAAGAATGGGTGGGTTGCTTTCTGTATTACTAGACTCTTACATATTACAACCATCTATATATACGTATCCTGACTTTGATACAAGGGGGGGGGGGTTGAGCAGGACAAGTTGAGTATCCCAAGTACTTCGAATCACCAGTCTTAAATCATATACCAGTATGGTTATCTTGTAATCTTACAGCTGAATCTGCTAATTGTAATCGTGTCCTGATGCGTACAGGATTATTTGTCACTACCTTGTCCGTGGACAACAGATATGACCGTAGGGACAATAATAATCAATAGCAACAATAGATATTGTACCCCATATTATATAAAGGTAAACAACATGCGATTAATGTATTTACACACAAATCATAAAACCGTAATGAGAGCTGCAACCAAAAGCTAAAAGTGAGTACAATTGTGAATATATTTGCAAACCTTATAAAATGCCAGTCATGTAGAAGTTACAGAAAAGAAACTATTTTTTTTTCACACAGATTAACAGCTCATTATTATAGTCCAATGTGATCCTAGTAATTACATGATCTATAAAACAATTTAAAATAGCTTCTCCCTCAATACATATTACTATGGATTAACTGAAAGATCCGTCGTTATTTTCATTTTACCACTCTTTTGGAGATTATGAGTTGTTACACTAACGGGAATAACTTCGGATCTTTCAGGAAAGATTGGTACTCTAGATTTCACTTTATTTTTGCAAGTTTTAAAAACTTTGATTATATTATGAATAAACGACGCCTTAAATGTATGTATGCATTTATTTGTATGCAACTGTGAGTTTGCCTGGATTTTTACGGTGTGTGTGTAGTGCTGCATGCCGTGGATAACCCTAGTTTTAGACTTCCCATGACCGCCTAGACTGTCATGACGTCACTGATGTGTAATTCTGGTTCCAGGGCCTAGAGATTCACTTTACCATGATTGTACATAATGGACAATCGTTGGAAATATAAGATGTTCAACATCACCAAAATGTGGACACTTAGCTTATGTACTGAGTTGGTACGAAACTCCATCCTTGAATCTGACTAGGTATGACATATGCATGCATATTGTAACGCTTGTATTGTTACCTGTATGTCTACAACAACCGACACAGACATATACCTAAATATTAGGTAAATACTACGCAACTATGTAATGAATTTGAACAAGTATAGACTGTGTTGATGAACAATTTAGGAACTAAGTCAATAACAACTATTGAATTAAATATTTAATTAGTGTTAAGCGAAACCTGTTGTCATTACCTCATTCAAACGTTGGTGGCGCTCTAGTCTGTATGTATTTCTGCCCTGTTCTCTCTATCTAGTTGTGTGCATTGGAGTTGCAAATTGTACAAATAACAAAATCAATATTACATTGGAGGTGCCCTTCCCCCAACCCAAACATACATACTGTGTTACTTTAGAATACCAGATTTCCAGGAATTAGACGTATTTTACAATTGGTATTAAATTTTAAATAATTCATTTTCATTGAATATTAACTGCTTACAAGAAACGTAAATAATAACTGGATTAAAAACAATGACGTCACTGTTGGATGAACCTGAGTGTTTGCGTAAGTTTATATTAACTTAGAATGCACCTGGGAAATGAAAGTTGATTCACTTTTTCTGTTATGTTGTTAAAGAAAGAACGCCAACCCATTATCAGTTCAAATCGAGGGAAAACTTGAGGTGAGGAAATTTGTCCTCAAGACGCTTATAAATAAATTACTTTAATTAATTTATTAAATTCTAAAATTCTAAAATCACTTTGATTCATGGTTTTGTAAAATGACGTACTGTTCAAATAAATCCTTATAATTTAAAAACCAAACATTAAGACAGTGTCTATCCACATTATAGTATTATGTAAATATCTAGCGTTACATGCAAGATATAAACACGCACAGAGAGTCTTAAGGGCAACATATTCCTTACTGCGTACAGTTAAAAGGATATCCAGCTCACAGACGAAAATAGTCAGATTTGTCACAGATAAAAGTCGTCAAAAATCAGAGTTTAAAATTGACATACATAATATTTGTTGTACTTTCAGACTAATGAATCCTGATATTTCCTAATGACGTTTCCAAATTACCTTTCATTCCAATATATATTAAGTCAGCAATATTACAAGTGTCAACATTTTCATTGTAGTGTTTGTAGTTTAATAAATTGTATGTCATATCAAATAGCTTTTACACTGATTCTGACTGACGGCGTCTCTTTGATAATGTACCGAGGTCAATACCTTGTCATGTTTTTGCACTTTCCAGTTCACAAGCAATAAATTTCTGCATTCTTTCACATGTAGGGCATTTTTCTCTGGCTTCTAAAGTATAGGTAGTTGTTTAGATTTGATAACTATGTTTTCTGTTGTTGTTGTTG